>NC_066879.1:20586708-20886708 GCF_022985175.1 Labeo rohita | reverse complement strand
AAAAATATTTCACAATATTACTGCATTTGCTGAATTTTAATGTAAAATGTTCACATTCGTACTATTCAAAAACTGGTAGCGTATATTCATTTGAATGTGTTTACATACACAGTCATGATGCTTGCATTACAAATCCATTATTTATTATTGAATAATATGCTTGTAAATTGCATAAATTGTGCATAACACATTTTAATGCGGAGGAAAAATGACACATAGAGTGGCTGGCCCATAGCTTTGGTAATGTTTCATGTTTGTTTAAAACATAGAAATAGTTTAAAATCAAACAATAATTGGTGGACCCCTGCAGTACCACTGCAGACCCCCTGTTGAAGTGTACAGAGATTTGTAGAGATGCACTTAAAGTGCTGTAAGCGAGGAAGAAAAAAAAAAAGACTCAAACATGAAAATTTACAAACACAAATATTTCTGAACTCTGTTTTGCATATGGATGTGTTGGTTTTTGGATGCGTGTTTGACCCGATGTTTTTTCCCTGTAGACTGAAGTTTATTTTGACAGCTTTCAGCATTTGATGCTTTTTCTCACTATTTGTCCTCACTGTCTGTCTTCTGTCTGGACTCCCAAGTTTCTCCTAATTCAGACCACAAACTGCACATCCTGTTTCTCAGCTAAACTTGAAACTTGCCAAACAAGAACAGGGAGAGAAGTCTGCCTGGGTGGACAGAGCAAGCAAATGAAAAGAGAAGAGAGCATAGTGTAAGGAGAAACAGAAACACTTGGATGACAGTTGGAGATGGGTGGACAGAGTGTGAGGTTCAGCACAAAGAATCCGAGCGAGATGGAGATGGATAAAGGAGGAGGAGAGTGTTTAATTAGCGTTGGGCTTTCTGTAACATTACAGGCCTTTTCTGTTGCCAGGTCCTTTGATGACTGTCTCCCTACGGCCCCGTCTTATTACCCGTACAAATCTCTACAAATACTGCAGCATTATTGGAAACGCACACAATCGGGCCTGCCAGCTCCGGCACCAAATCACCAATCATAAATATGCACTTTATCATGATAATCATTGCATGTCTCCTCATTTCATTTCCACAGATGGTTTAATCTCTTTTTAATGTGGGCTTTAGTGCGGATTCTTGAAAATGCCAGAGAGACCCGTGCTGAGCATTCATGCGATTCACAGAGCCAGCGACTGTTACTAAAGTTTCTCATTTGTTATTTCACAAGCGCATGTTTGTTTTGTTGTTTTGCAGATGCTTTTGTCTAAAGTAACTTACATATTGGAGCTTAACACACTGAGGCACCCGTGCCAACTTTTATAGTTATTTTTCTCAGCGCTCCTGTAGAACTTTGTTGGTTTGATTACTAATGTTTTCGTCCGTATGCTGACTGTGGAAAAAGACAAAGATTGATGTCGATGAAATGAGCGCTTTAGCTTGGCATCACAGTATTGACGCTGCGGTAACATTGCAGTAATGTTGTGGTATGATTAAGCAGCCCTTGATCAGACGGGCTGGAACACTGGAGGCTGTCTCATGGGCCTGACAGCCCATCCCTCATTCTCTTTCAATCCCTGTTTATTTCATCTCCCATTCTCTTTAACACAACTCTCGGAGACATACAGAGGGAGAGAGGGAGATTTGGGGGGTGGGGAAGATGATAAAATGTCATTTTTCTAGATCATCATCAGTCTCGTTCTGCTTCTCCTCGCTCTGAAAGTAGACTGTTATGCTATTTATTGAGAAGATTGTTGTGTGCCTGATTTGGTGAGGCAAGGAGGGAGGGAAGTTTGCCGGGGAGGTCAATTTTCCAAACCCAACCATACCAAACGCTCAAGAGAGCACTGCTTATTGCATACTGAACTGTACAAATACTAGGGCTGCCCCTTAATAGTCGATTAACTGTTAGTCGACGAGAAGAGACTTAGTCCAAAATTTTATTAGTCTCTTAAAATAAAAATTCCACAGGAAGTGGCAAAGTCACGCAGTCCGTGACGGACAGATTGTTAACGGCTGGTTTATGTGGTAATATAGTACATCGGGCAGAACATCCATACACTCACCTATCATTCATTGAGCTCAAATATGGATTTTCATCTAAAAAAGATGTATGTAGTAGCAATTTTATATAGAGAATGTATGCTATTCAAGTGTCTGTTTTGAGTGTGAATGCTGAACAGTAGCACGCTCCCTGCATGACAGATGGAGGCGCTGGTCACTTGCTCTTAAAATACTCCGTCATTTTTGGTCATACTGATAAAAGTAATACATCTTTCGAAGCTGTAAAGACTCTAGAACGAGAATAACAACGAAACGTTGCGCTTTTGTAAAATAAAGCTAAATAAAATAAATCTTGGTCTCTGTGAACTTGAGTTTGAAACTTTGAAACTCTGTGTATACTGGTTATAGACATCTAGAGATCTACTTTCAAATAAACCAGTTTAAATAGAAAACATTCTAAGATTCTGTAATCTGTATGAAACATGCATACAGGCGCATCGCTACTGAGGAGACAACCAGTCAGTGTCGCAGACTTTATCTCTTAAGCCGAAAAACAAAGAAAGTGCTAATAAATTATTAAAATGTTAATGCAGTCTCCCAAACACATTCATAATTATTATATCAGCCAGGGCGCTGTGGCAAGCTTTTTCGTGTGCGCTTGAGCGTTTTTAGGCTATGTAGGCAATTAAAGGTTCATTATTATGATTTGTGTGGTTTATTAATAAATGTGCGACTAATAGTCGACTACTGCTTAAAATAAACGGCTACTAGTCGACCAGAAATATCTTTAGTCGTGGGCAGCCCTAATAGTCTATAGTGTGAAACACATTTCATCAGATGTAACCTTCATTGTTGTATGGTTATTTCAATAAGTGATGTCTGTTTATTGAATTTTCTGAATTGATGTGTTGCATTTTAACTCCCAGAACAACAATGTTAATGTATTTGGTCTTGGCAGAATAGATCTGCTATGCTGCTGCAAAGCAAGTACAGGAACAGGTGGAGCTGGGGAGGTGGAAGGTTTCAAAGGAGCTCTTGAAAGTGATCTTGTGAATGCTAACCAGGCATTTAAATGTAAAGCAGCAAGCTCATTGGTTGCGTATGCAACATGAACCAATCAGCTTGTGCCAAGTGAATATTAATGACCCATCAGCCTGCACCATCTAGAGTTTCACGACAGAACTTGGCATTACTGTAACTTTTTTAATCACTATATACATTGGGGATTGAGCCATGCTTTGATATTTCAGCTACAGGAATACCTGTAAATAAAATAAACTTTTGAGAAACATTGTATTCTGCAGAGTATTCATACAATATACTGTAGAAGTAGTATGCTGTTTAGCACAAAACCTCTTTGTATGTGAGATACTTCGGTATTGACCCTCTAATCTGAATCACGGCCTTTCCTTCATTAGATATATATAGTCGTCGTGACATTTGGAGACACCATGTTAGACCATTTCATGTCAGTTGCCCTTTCATTAGCGATCTAAATGTTAATTGATGGGGTTAATGACTTCTCACTACAAGTCTGTGGCAGGAATCACAGAATTGGCTTAGATCTGCAACATCGGCATTCTCGCTCCAGCTCTGCTCACCAGGCAAAGTGCAAATCCAAGTGCTCTTTCAAAGAGCTTTTAAGGATGTTTAGTGACTTTTGCTTGGCCTTTAATATGGTGTCAGTATAGTACATAGCATGTGAAATATTACCTGTCTGAAAGACCTTTAAAGCACATCAGCTGTGCTTGTAAGTGAGGCAATATATAGTTTAGTTTGGTGTAGCTGAATCTATAGATTTCTGAACTTTTTTTTTTTTTTTTTTTTTTTTTTTTTTGAATTTGTTGTGCAGTACCCCACCTGTGAAATTTTTAAAGCTGTAATGCGTCTTGAAAAAGGTTTTTACCTCTGCCTTTGTGTTTAGGCTTCGACATTTATAAAATGTATTCATTTGTGATGATTATCTTGATTCTAACATTAGAATCATAAACTTCTGTTGCTTACAGAGGTTATTTTCTGCTATAATTCAAAAGCCAGTGGATAATAGACAATCTGTTGAACTACTCCTTTAAGAAATAAATTCTTTACAACATGCTTTCCCATTCAAAGGCGAGGAAAACACAATCCTTAGACGCTTTAAAAAGACCATAGTATCATAAATTTATTAGCCATGCTCTCCAGCAGTGAAGGGCGTTACACACGCTTTGGTTTTGTGTGCTTCTGAGAGATGGCACTGTGAATCATGCATCATCTGACTTGCATACGTGTTTAGTGTGTATGTGCTGCGTGTATGTGTAATGAATGGTCATAGTTTTGATGGCACTGCTGTTAGTCATGATGAACAGATCAATACTGCATATCTTTATCCCGCACACACTTGCTTTCTTTTCTTTCTGTAGAATGAACGGGATGGCTAGATGAAGGGCGGTGAGAGGGCCTTGCTTTCAGATCGATATTCCAGCTGTGCACGAACTCTTGTGTTTTTAGAGTATCTAACACAGGCCTGAAATGATTAGAATAAAGCATGTTGTCATGCATTTTATGCCCTACATCTGTCAGTATTTGAGTTGATCTTAGCGATCCGCATGTGATATACAGGATAAATCAGCCAATTTGTTCCAATTACATAGAGAACATGAATCTTTAATGATCTCCCTCCATCTTGCCAACTGATTACAATTAGTTCTTTAGGGTTTTACTTTCTCAAGTTTTAGCCGTCCCACAATTCGCCAAATCAAATTTGTCCACTCCAGAGTTTGAGCATAATTAACAATTAATTGTGGAATTTAATGAGAAATCACGTCTCTACTTTTTCTTGGTCTTCAGGCTCATTTTTCAGTTTCTGTCTCATTTTCTTTTGTTTTTCTGGCTCTCACTGTCTTTTTCTGTTGGCTGCTGTCTCTGATTCGGTTATTTGCATTCTTATTCTGTTTTCTATCTTCTCCATTCTCTCACCGCTCACTGAAGCAACTGAGGAGAGTGAACCTGTGGAAGAGCCACTCAACTACAGTAAGTGTGGATGTGTGGGGCGTGAGTTTTTCTGTATGCGGCCCCTCCCTCGTAACACAAGCCCCTCCCCCATGCTGACTCCACCCATTGGGTGTTTAAGAAAAAAGCGACTAAAGACAATCAGTAAAATCTTCGATCAGAAATACTCGATAGGGCTCTGAAACCTAGTGAGCTGCCTTGCTGTCTACTTTCATACATAGACGACTGCTTTCTAAGATGGCATGAAATCATCTTGTATACACTACCAGTCAAAAGTTTTTTTTTTTTTTTGTTTTTTTAAAGAAAGCCTGCATTGATTTGATCCAAAGTACAGTACAATTTAGAAATATTTTTACTATTTAAAATAACTTTCTTCTATTTGAATATATTTAAAATGTAATTTATTTCTGTGATTCAAAGTCTAATTTTAAGCATCGTTACTCCAGTCACATGGTCCTTCAGAAATCATTCTAATATTCTGATCTGTTGCTCAAAAAACATTTATTATTATGTTGAAAACAGCAGAGTAGAATTGTTTATCATCTGAAATAGAACTCTTCTGTAACATTACGAATGTCTTTTGATCAATTTAAAGCATCTTTGCTAAAGTATTAATTTGTATAATTTCTTTCCCAAAGAAAAAAAATACTAACTCCAAGCTTTTCAATGGTATAGTTGAATAAATTCTGAAAAAAATGTACTCAACAGTTTTAAATATGGATAATAATAAAAACAATAATGATAATAATAATATTAAATGTTTCTTAAACAGCAAATCAGCATATGTTTTTGTTTTGTTTGGTAAACAAGTTTTTTTGTTTTGTGATGTTCTTTGGTTTGGGGTAAACAACGGTTTGTTTTTGAAGTTTTGTTTGGTAAACAAGTTTTTTGTTTTGCTGTGTTTGGTTTGGGGTAAACAAGGGTTTGCTTGTTTTTGCTTGTTTTTTTGTTTGTTTAATTTTTTTATTTTGTTTTGTTTGGTAAACAAGTTTTTTTTTGTTTTGTGGTATTGTTTGGTTTGAGATAATCAAGCATTTTTTATTTTATTTTTGTTTTGTTTGGTAAACAAGTTTTTTTGTTTTGTGGTGGTGTTTGGTTTGAGGTAAACAAGGGTTTGTCTTTGTTTCATTTTGTTTTGTTTGCTAAACAAGTTTTTGTTTTTTGTGGTGTTTGGTTTGGGGTAATCAAGGGTTTTTTTTTTTGTTTAATTTTTTTTTCGATTTGTTTTTTTGTTGATTTTTGTTTTGTTTGGAGTAAACAAGATTTCTTTTTTTTAATTTTACTGTTCAAAACTTTTGACTGGTAGTGTATACACATTACCATTCAAATGCATGGGGTCAGTAAGATTTTATTTATTTGTTTGTTTGTTTGTTTATGTATTTATTAAGAAATTACAACTATTATTCAGTAAGAAAATATCAAATTGATAAAAAGTGACAAAGATATTAATAATTTTACCAAAAAAAAATATATATGTATACATATATATACATATATATACATATATAGTTAAAAAATCTTGCCAACCTCAGTCTTTCTGGACGTTCTGAAATCGCCTTTTCTGCTAATACATGTACTGTACTGCCTGTACTGTTGCCTTAGAATGACCAAGAGGTGTCACTTGTGCCTTGTTGTTGGTGCTCCTATAGTGCATTGCAATGCGGTCTAGGGTAGGCAGCTCACTAGGTTGGAACGTAGCTAGTGACTGTATAACCTGTGGAGCTTGCAGGATGCTGTCTATTTACTTTGGCCTTCTATTGCAATCACTGTCATCTCTGTGTGAGCGTATAAGACGGGCTCCTGCTGTTGTGGTTTAGCTATGCATCTGGGTTAGCTGTTTGTGTGAATAGGGTTCTTTTCCTGTAGATTAACCCTGCTCCTGTGTTTTTTGAGTCGGTATCCAGACAGCCGTGTTAATTAGTGCACAAGACAATTATGCACTTCTCTCCGGAGACCTGCGTTTACTTCTCTTAATCTGGTGTCTTAAATAATTAAACTTGTATTGAAACCCCCTGCTTTCCATCTGCTCCTCTGCTCATCTCTTTTCTTTTTTTTCCTCCATCTCTCACTATCTCTCTTCGAAGATCTGAAGAGGGAGCTGTTTAACCTGTTAGTCAATGACCTCTACATTGCCTACTATGTTTTATTTGTTTTAAAAGCCACACGAAAGAGAGAAAAAGATGATATCAAAAATATGTAGCTCCCTTCCTAAAATCGCCATGCAAGCTTAATGCATACAGTTGAAACTCTGTGTGTGTGCTCATAGGACAGAGAGAGTGTGACCCCATTTACTACAGTCATCACAGCTGTGTGGTTCTAATCTCATTCTTCACAGCTGTCTTGCCAAAGACCAATCCCCTTACTCTCTCAGCATGACCATTACACACTCATTGGCTCTGCCTCAAAACCTAATGAGCTACCTTGACAGTATTTTTGGACATGTTCAAATTGAAACTACCTACCTGGACAGAATATTTGGACATCGAAGTCAAATTCAAATGAATTCTACCTGCTTGGCCTTTTTGGGCATCATAGATGAATTTAAATTAAAGCTACCTACTTAGAAAGCGTTTTTGGGTGTCATATACTGTACAAGTTAAAATTGAAGCTACAGCATTTTTGGAAGTTTACATTTAAGCCACATAATATTTTTTGGCCATCATTGACATTGAAATTGAAGCATTTCTTGAGCAGTATTGGTGTTTGAAATTCAGCATGTGTTACATCACTCTCTTCCTCTCTCGTCAACATACAAACATGTTTACACAATGCCATCCTGCTCATCGTCTGACCCCGAGAGGTCAACATATCACATAACCCCACGAGTCCTCATTAAGTGCATTTTCCTTAAGGCTTTGCTCTTTAATTATTCAGTGTTTTCTGTTCAGTGGTGTTTAAGATGAAATGCTAGTTTCTTTCCCAGATGTGATTGACAGTAATGGTGAAAAATTAAGCGCGGACTAATGTGTTCCCACTGCTGTAGCCCATTAGTATGCTTCAAGCTCTGTGTCAGTTCTGTAACTCTCTTTCTGTGAATCTGCTTGTTCTCACTGGTGTTTTAGAACATGGGTTTTCTGCATGCATGTACTTGGGTGTGGTAATAAATTGTGATGATGATGATTTTCAGCTCGACGAGAAGACGAGGAACTGGAGAAGAAATCCATCAAAAAGAGAGTCAAAGAACTGAAAGTGCTGGACCCGAAGATAGCACAGAACCTCTGTGAGTATTATCCAGTAATCATTTTCTACACCATTTTGTTTTTTGTTTAATTTTGTTCTGTTTTTTGTGGTGTTTGGTTTGGGGTAATCAAGGGTTTGTTTTTTGTTTAAAGGGGTCAACGAATGCCCATTTTCCACAAGTTGATATGATTCTTTAGGATCTTAAAGTCTATAATATACTTTGGTTAAAATTCTCAATTGTAGTGTAAAACAACACCCTTTTTACTTTGTCAAAGTGAGCTCTGCAAAAATCAACCCATTCTGATGGATTGTTCCTTTAAATGCAGGAGTGAGGAGCTGTGCTCAGAGAGATTGTTCACCGCATTTAGCGCGTTTAGCCACAAAACTTGTTAACTAGCACGTCATTAGGAAAGGTGATTTGCGGAGATTCATAAAAAAAAACTCTTATACTCCCTTCTGATGTACGGGAAGCTAGATCATGACCAATTTGCGTGAGCATAGACGCATTTATGTAGATTGGGAGGCACATTCCCTTCACAAATAAACGTAAACCACTGCATCTTCAGCAGCTCAGATGTCGGGAGTAAATGACGACCACTATGTTCATTATTACATCCAGCAACACAACACCTCGATCGCTCAATCGGAGATATTCTTGTCTAACTTACATCCCTGCTCCGGCATCGAAACAATGGAGGTTGCACAGTTACAGCTGATTTAGGGCGGGTTTGAGGTAAGACGCTCGTGTCAATCAACTATCGTGGGAGCAGCCTCTGTCAGTGAGGCATCTGAGAATGGCTCGATTTGAAAAAGGGGATATTATTTTTACAGATTAATTAAAAAACCACTGCATGGATTTTTATCATTATAGAGTAGATTTGTACATATACTGCCAACACACATTAATGTTCAAACAACGTATAAAAGTGAACATTGCATCCGATGACCCCTTTAATTTTGTTTCGGGTTTGTTTTTTGTTTAATTGTTTTTTTGGTTTTTGTTTTGTTTCATTAACAAGGTTTTTTGTTTTGTTTTGTGGTTTTCAGTTTGGGGTAATCAAGCGTTTGTTTTTTGTTTAATTTAGTTTTGTTTGGTAAACAAGTTTTTTGTTTTGTTTTCTGGTGTTTGGTTTGAGGTAAACAAGGTTTTTTTTATTGTTTTGGTTTTCTTTGGTAAAGACGTTTTTTGTGGTGGTGTTTGTTTTGAAGTAATCAAGGGTTTGTTTGTTTTTTGTTTAATTTAGTTTTGTTTGGTAAACAAGTTATTTTGTTGTGGTGTTTGGCTTAGAATAAAAAAGGTCTTTTAGTTTTGTTTAGTAAACAGTTTTGTTTTGTTTTGTGGTGTTTGTTTTGGTAAACAAGAATTTGTTTTTATTTAATTTTGTTTTGATTGTTAAAAAGCTTTGTTTTTGTTTTTGTTTTGTGGTGTTGTTTGGTTTGGGGTAATCAAGGGTTTGTTTATTTTTGTTTTGGGTTTGTTTTTTTTATTTGTTTTGTTTGGAAAACACTTTGTTTTGTGGTGTTTGGTTTGGAGGTTTTATTTTTTGCTTAATTTTGTTTTGGTTTTTGTTTTGTTTGGAAAACAAGTTTTTTGTGGTGTTGTTTGTCTAAGGGTTTTTTTTTTGTTTGTTTTGTGAATTGTTTTGTGGTGTTTAGTTTGAGGTAAACAAGGGTTTGTTTTTTTGTTTTGTTTGGCAAACAAGTTTTTTTGTTTTGTTTTGTGGCTTTATTTGGTTTGGAGTAAACAAGGGTTTGTTTTGTGTGTGTGTTTTGTATTGCTTTGCTTTCTTTTGTTTTTTTATTTTTTTTATTTATGTATTTATTTTAATCATTTTTAAACATTAACTAGGGTAAGGGGTCAACATCTTGAGCCTTTATTTCAAAGACATTACTGTCACGGCATGAGACACGCACAAAATACAGCAAAATACAGTAACACCCATCTGATGCTTGCGCATAGACCAACAATAAAATAGTGTAATGTTTTAGACTCATCTTTCCCCTTCATTTTTATAACAGTTTTAGAGTTTTTAACAAAAATAAATAATAAAACCTGATATAATTGAGTCATACATTTTTCTTGCCATGAAAATAGCCACAGAAGCTGGCATGACGTTAAACACAAACGAACAAACCCCTTCATTTTTGAGCGTTTTCATGTTGCTTTGAAAACAGTATTAAAAAGTTATTTCCCCACTGCTCTGTCTGTGCTATAAGGTATGTGAATCAAAATACATTTTCAGGTGTCCCTTTCATTGTGACATTTGTCCGTCCTTCTCTTTCTTTCTCAGAACCTTGTGGTGCACAATAACACCTGTCTTGTGCTCTTATATACAACGTCTTCTCTCTCTCTCTTCCTTCTGCGCACACACTTCTTTTTGCACCTGTTTAATACATTTAAACTGCTTTCCCCCTCTTGCCTTTCTCTTTCTGTCTTTCATTTGCATGCATTCACACTAATTCATTTGTCCAGGCGTCTCTGTGGCAATAAGTAGAGTTCTGTAATGAAAGGGAAAGGGAGAAATGAAATCTTCCTGTCCCAGCTGAACACCCCAGCAATTCACCGTCCCTCACCCTTTTTTGCTCTTCTGTCATTCACTTAGTCCTTCTCTCTCACCTTTCCTTTATTGCCATTCTTCTAAAATCGGATTTTAGCTCAAGAATTGTGAGAATTTGTGACAAATGCAGGCAGAGGTGAAAACCCTGTTGTCTTGATATATGAACGTTATCTCGATACTTGCTGAAGTTCTCGCCTGGCCCTCATCTTGACTAGTTGGAGTGAGTTTCAAATGCAGAAGACGTCAAGCTCATTCTTTTTTATATCAGATATTATCACCATGCAGTGGACATACACACATGCGCACAAAACAAAAAGAGTCTGAGGCTGTTGATGAATTACTGCAGGGAGCTTTTGATGCAAACTCTTTCTCTCTCTCTGTCTCTCCTACAGCTATTTTCCTGGGGTCGTTTCGTATGCCCTACGAGGAGATCAGGAGAATGATTTTAGAGGTGGACGAGGATCAGCTGACTGAGCCTATGATCCAGGTAACATCACCTCTCATCTCCATTCATGACCTTTCAAGCATGCCCATGTTTAGAGAGGACAGCCACAAATGTGAGGAATTCAGGGTGCAGTTTTCAGCAGCCTGGTTTGTACAACCATGCTATAGGGTGCTTGTATAACTGATACTTGGTAACCAGGCCAGGTTTATTCTGAATACTAGAGGTCGACTGATATTGGATTTTACCAATACTGATAACTAGGTTGGACCACGCTGCCTGATCAATCAAACGAAAGTTTTTAAAATGGATACTGAATGGAAAATAAATAGTGCTCTACTACTAAAAAAAAAAAAAGAAAAAGTAGCCTACTGAACCATACTTTGTAAATGAATAAAAATATTAATTATATATTGATCATTACAGTTAGTTCATTGTTCATTAATGTTAACAAAAGCAACTAAAATTTTTAAATATATCAGTGAATACTGAAATAACACACTCTAACAAGGAACAATACTTCTATTCTACAGCTTTTATCAATCTTAAGGTTACAAATGGACTCATATTGTGAAGTGCTACCATTACATAGGATGGCCATCTTTAAATATCTACACAAAGGCCACAGTATTGAAATTGCATACATATGGATATTGTGTACTTTCACAATTGAACTGCTTCTATTCTAGAACATTTGTGACCCTGGACCACAAAACCAGTCTTAAGTCGCTGGGGTATATTTGTAGCAAAAGCCAAAAATACATTGTATGGGTCAAAATGATTGATTTTTCTTTCATGGCAAAAATCATTAGGAAATTAAGTAAAGATCATGTTCCATGAGGAAATTTTGTAAAATTCCTACTGTAAATAAATGAAAACTTAATTTTTGATTAGTAATATACATTGTAAAGAACTTTATTTTGGATAACTTTAAAGGCAATTTTCTCAATATTTTGATTCTTTTGCACCCTCAGATTCCAGATTTTCAAATAGTTGTATCTCGACCAAATATTGTCCTATCTGAAAAAACATACATCAATGGAAAGCTTATTTATTCAGCTTTCAGATGATGTATAAATCTCAGTTTTGAAAAATTGACCCTTATGACTGGTTTTGTGATCCAAGGTCACATTTGTGGTTGTCTAATCAAAATATAAAAATATGTTAGTCACACAACGGGCAAAAGTGCAGTGCCGCGTCTATAAGACGCAGCTATCCGGTATCACACACACTGGACGCGTTGCGTTTAATTCAAGCGGCGGTCTTTATTTGATGACTTTATTTGATCACCAAACGGGCAGAAGTATACCACTATCCTTTCTCCACTAATGCTGCAGCTAATCAACAGATTTTTCGCTTAGTAATGACATGAAAACATGCACTACAGTAAATCCGCCTTTGAAGTGTCCCGCTCTGTGCAGCGCAGTGTCACGTGTCTAAACAAACGGCACGTGCTGTCAGTGATTTCCGCCACTAGAGGCCGCTCTCGTGCTGTTTAACAAAGACTATAGGGACTTTGCTGTATAATGACGACCTTCTCAGCTGCTCCAGCAATGGACCCATCCCAGAAAAAAATATCGCATGGATTTTTGCCGATAACCGATAGTTCCGCCAATCAACTATTGGTGCAGATTAATTGACAAAACCGATACATCGGTTGACCTCTACTGAGCACTGTTAAAAATGAAAGATTTTCTCCCTTTGTGTATTGCTGCTAGTACAATTAAGGCAACTCCCTACACTAGAAGCACCGGACTAGGTCATTGCACATTTGATTTTTATAAATCGTATTATAGAAATACTGTACAGAAGCATTAGAATCTGCCAGTTGACCCATTTCTTGTTGCATGGCTTAAATGCATATATTTCATTTTTGTTTTATAAATACATTTAACATTCTCTCTCTTTGATTTCCTCCTTTTTATCATCCAGAACTGATGTCAGGCTCAGCTTTATGTATTCTTCAGTAGCTCAGTGCAGGTTCTCATTCACTATTATAGTTTTAAAATATCTACTACTTCAGATCCATAACAGAGCTTTGTTGTTTTATACTGCTTACCACTTAAAAGCACCTTCATGTTCATCTTAATGACTGAGATCGGAATAACAGAAATAGCCATCTGCATCTGTGCTTTATATTTCATTTTGATAGTGACATAGATGAACGTGGCCATCCATTTATTTGGTTTATGTTCATGTGTACTAATGAAGTGGCCATTTGGAGATAAGCTAGACCAGTTCATATATGGTATATGATGCTTTTAACTTTTTCCTTCTGAAGTCAGGGGCTTGAGAGCAGGTGCTTTATTTCCTGACTCTAAAAAATAAAACATGTTTGAAACCCCACGGATAAGCAGTTAATTAAAAGTGGATTTATATTGTAGTACTTTTTGCCAGTACCTATTCGACTTGGGAAAATAACAAGATCGCAATACGTTAATGAACGAGAATTGCTGGAGATCCATATATATCTGGGATTTAATGATCTCGTGGAGAGTGACAAGGGTACACGAGAGGTTGAGAGAACGCACGCTGTGGATAGACATGTTCACATGATTGCATGCATAAAACTAATTATATTGCTGATAAAACCTTTATTTATTTATTTATCTAGCTGTTTTCTTTTATAAGATTTGACAACAACTGACTGGGGGAAAGAGATGCTGAATGGGACAATGAAAAACTGCAGTGCTACCAGTGCTTTCATATAAAACCACAAAGCTGTTTTAGTCTAATGGCATGAATTCCTTTTAACTTTTTCAGGTTTCTTTAAAAAGTGCATGAAAATTGGTGGACTTCCAATGTGGAATTTTGAGTGTAGTTGTAAAACTCTAGAATTTGGCCAAAATCAGTGTAAAAGTTGTAACAATACACAACTTTTCAAATTTGAACAGATTTTAAAACACAAGACGTAACACACTTGCGACTTTGTAAACAGATTAAAAACAATGCATCATGCTAAATGACTGAGGATCACACACTACCTCATTTATTTATTTAATAAACTAAAAAATTTCAATGCACTTATTGCATACTAAATGCTAATATTGCTATTGTTAATAATAAATAAACTGTTAATGTCATTAAAAATAGCAAACAAATGATAGCATTTCTACAGTTGAGGTCAAAAGTTTACATCCCCCTTTCACGATCATTAAATAAAATTAAAAATAAAAGGGATCATATAAATGCTTGTTATTGTTTATTTAGTGCTGACCTGAATAAGATATTTCAAATAAAAGATGTTTACATATATTCTACAAGAGACAATAATAGTTGAGTTTATGAAAATGACCCTGTTCAAAAGTTTACATACACTTGATTCTTAATACTGTGTTGTGTTTTTATTTATTTATTTATTTATTATTTTTTAGTGATAGTTGTTCATGAATCCCTTGTTTGTCCTGAACAGATAAACTGCCTTCAGGTCCCACAAATTCTTTGGTTTTCCAGAATTTTTGTGTATTTGAACCTTTTTGAATTTGAAATCAGGGTAAATTTAACTTATTTTGGCTTCTGGGAAACATGTAACTGTCTTCTGTAGCCTCTGAAGGGCAGTACTAAATAGAAAAAATATATATATTTAGGCAAAATAAGAAACATGTACAAATCTCCATTCTATTCAAAAGTTTTCACCCCCGGCTCTTAATGCATTGTTTGTCCTTCTTGGGCATCAGTAAGCGTTTGTTACCTCAGTTAAAAGTTCCTGAAGGGGTAAACTTTTTAACAGGGTCATTTTTTTGATTTTTAAAATTATACATTTTCTTTTGTAGACTATATGTAAACATCTTTTATGTGAAATATCTTATTCAGGTCAGTACTAAACAAACAATAACATGAATTTTATATGATCCCCCTTATTTTGGTAAAATAATTAACATTTTTAATGATTCTGAAAGAGGGGTGTAAACATTTGACCTCAACTGTATTATTTTAATAAAATGAGACATTTTGCGATAGTTATTACATAACTGCTAGTACTGTTTTTAAATAATATAAAATAAACCGGATTACAATACACCCATTGCATTTATGTTTTTTTTTGTTTTGTTTTTTTTTTTTTTTTTTAAATAAATTAAACTCTATAAATCCCAGTAGACCTGCTAATGTACAGGTTGTAGATTTCATTCCCAGCCTGGGCCGACCCATGAACTGGAGAGTTGCTGAGATCACAGGTCTGCTCAAGTGTCGTTTTGCCCTTGAGCAAGATGCTTAACCTCAGAATTCTCTAGGGAGATATATCGTCCCTTCAATTAGTCTAGTGTGTCATTAATTGCTAGAGAGTCGATTTAGATGAGAAGCTCCACTAAATGGCTAGACACTAGAACTAAACCAGCAACAATTAGATTGCAGGTTAAAGTTGAACTGCTAATTGAATGAATGTAGCACACATTCTGCTATAACACAAGTTCTTTGTCTTGTTCTCCTCTCCAGAATCTTGTGAAGTACCTGCCTGAACAGGAGCAGCTGAATGCACTGGTCAAGTACAAGAGCGAATATGCCAATCTCTCTGAACCGGAGCAGTTTGGAGTAGTGGTAATTCCATGCACACACACACCCCGTCTCTAAATGGTTTTTGTATGAATTTACTATTCAGTTTAGAACATAACATGTCCAGTTAGAAGTCATCAATCACTTTTTATTTAAACTTTTCTCTGATCGATGTTGTGTTTGTCCCTCTACAAAAGATTTAATCTTTTAAATTGAAACTGATATTGTCATCTTGTCACAAAGCAAGCAACTACATATTCTACAACCCAAGATGTGTATTGTGTCTCTGAACAGAGAAAGAATTGCTGTAGTTCTCTAATGGAAAATGCGTAAGGTAGACCTGACACAGTTTTACCCCAGCAGTGTTTACTGTTTTCTCTGTAGTAAATAAAACAGCTCTTGCTTAAACCCTTAGTGAATAAGGCTTTAAATTATGAATTAACATTTCTCACGATTTGTTAGTTTAACTTGCAGTACCAAGTTGTTTTCTGGTTGAGTTTTAATATTAAAAAAATAATAATCAAATTCGTCCATGGCTTGTTAGTTGCTGAATCTCTAGCACCAAAGCAAACAAAATTAGATTTTGACCAACTTATGCTTTTGCGACCTGAACTATGATTTAAATAGAAAACGTTTCTTTTGAGTTCAGGGGTTTGACAACATATCTGTGTCATAGAGAGTTTTCAAATTGTCAGTTGTGCTACTAGAATGTTGTTACCATGATTAGCAAGTTACCTGCATGTTTCTAGCCTGAATAGCATGTCAATAGCATGTTTTTCGCATAATTAACATGTTACTTGCATGTTGCTGGCATGTTTCTAACATAATTAGCATATTGCTAACATGTTTCTAGCATGATTAGCATGTTACTACCATGTTGTTACCATGCTTCTGGTATGATTAGCATGTTTCTACCATGATTAGCATATTATTAGCATGTTGTTAGCATGTTTCTATCATGATTAGCATGTTACTACCATGATTAGCATATTACATGCATGTTAGCATGTTTCTATCACGGTTAGCATGTTACTAACATGTTTTTAGTATGTTTCTAATATGATTAGCAAATTACTAGTATGTTTCGAGCATGATTAGCATGTTAGTAGTATGTTTCTAATATGATTAGCAAATTACTAGTATGTTTCGAGATTGATTAGCATGTTACTAGTATGTTTCGCGCATGATTAGCATGTTACTAGTATGTTTCTAGCATGATTAGTATGTTACTAGTATGTTTCTAATATGATTAGCAAATTACTAGTATGTTTCGAGCATGATTAGCATGTTACTAGTATGTTTCTAGCATGATTAGCATATTACTAGCATGTTGTTATGATTATCGTGTTACTTCCATGATTAGCATATATCTAGCATGTTGTTAGCATGTTTCTGTCATGATTAGCATGTTGCTAACATGTTGTTAGTATGTTTCTAACATGATTAGCGTGTTGCTCGCATGTTAACATGATTAGCAAGTTACTAGTATGTTTCTAATATGATTAGCAGATTACTAGCATGTTTCGAGCATGATTAGCATGATACTAGCATGTTGCTAGTATGTTTCTAGCATATTACTAGCATGTTGTTGTTATTATTAGCATGTTACTTCCATGATTAGCATATTACTAGCATGTTGTTAGCATGTTTCTATCATGATTAGCATGTTATTAGCATGTTAACATGATTAGCAAGTTACTAGTATGTTTCTAGCATGATTAGCATGTTACTAGTATGTTTCTGGCATGATTAGCATGTTGCTAGCATGATTTAGCTAGCTAAATAGATTAGAAATATTAGAGGGGAAGCTTAAATGAGTCTAAGTGGATTAGAAATAGTACATAGAAATAGTACATAGTATCAAGCCAACTTAATTGTGAAATTTCTATGGTGTCAAAAAAGTTTCAATTAAATTTTTTTCTTATTTAAAGCAAACATGGAATAAAATGACTCATATTGTGATATAAGATTTAGATCATATCGCCCACTCCTAACACTAATGATATTTATGATATCAGTGCACCCTTAGTTACCATATTGTTAGCAGTTATGATTACCAAATTATGATTACCTCAGTACCAATTCGGATTAGTTTGAATCCTTTGCTAAATAAACTTCAAAATCATCAGTGCTTTCAGTGATTTCCATCTTATGTAAATTTAAGTGAATTTTAGAGGTGTTTTTTTAATGCTTTACAGTCCTCTGTTGTTTTAGATATCACTGGCATAGTGTTGTATTTTAATAGTCATTTTCTGCCATGATATGTTCAGTAGTAGTCATTTGAGATACTAATGAGTCTGCCTTTCTCAGACTGGATTGTTTTTGACAACCCATCATGAAGGTGTGATATCAATTTCAGAGCTTTTCTCAACTCTGCGTCAAGATGTGTGAAGAAGTTTAGGTTTAGAAAAGTTGTCAGATTCCAGTTCACATGGCATTGTGTCTCCCGTTTGGATTTGTCATGATTTAAGTACATGCTGCCCGCCGCTGAATATTTGATCAATGAGTCAACTCGATCGCCAGCAGCACAGTTCATCGACTGACCCTGCTGAGATTCACAGATTAATTACATGTGTTTGTAAGCATATGCTTACCAAGCTTCTTCAACTGGTTTGTTCACCCCCATTGTCTTAGGCTCATTACTCTGGACTTTTTAAGACTACAGGGATTCTAGAGGGTGATAGGAAGTGAAAGAAAGGCACAAGGTAGTCGCTTCATGCAACGGTGAGGCCTGTCATTGTGTTTGGGGTGTTTATTATATAATAAGGGATATGGAACTGTGGTTTATGCATGCGTGAGCAGCAGGAAATGATGCATTTGCAGTTCAGAGAACGATCCAGTTCAAAGGGAATTCTTAATCTCCCATAGTGCCATTGCAAGCAGTTTTGTACTCTTTGTTCTTTTCTGGAGCCAGAACTTTGAACCCTTTATTTGCCACCTGCTAAGTGGCCCGTAAAGTATAGCACGCGACAGTCGGGACCTTAAGATCGTATAGGGTGATTGTGTGTAAGTGTGTACATGTGGTGTTTTTAATCCACGTATGTGGCACTTCTATTTAGCCATCTGCTTTGTTTCCCTGAATAAATGTTTTTAATGGCTGCATGAGGTATTTTTAGCTCCTGATAAACTGTTTCGCTTTAGTCAGGTGAAGCTGAGCGTAAAGAATTACACCTCTTACCGGAAAACTCTCGGAGAAGAGAAATCTCCTGTTGCCGTAGCAACAGTCTTTTTCCCCCCTTTTTTTAACAGGTCTTAGTTCAAGGTGCACAAAAAGAAAAAGTTTAAATCAGGCAAACTAACTCAGCCAGACAATAGAGGCAGAAAGATGAAACAGGTGTGTGTCCCGTTCCCCATTGAGTCTTCCAGCAGGCCATATACACCAGAGACGAGCGAGTGTGTTCAGGCTCTACTGGGAGACACACACACACACACACACACACACATACATATATTGAAACGCTTCTGTTGTTCAGCAGGCGCTCTGGGTGGTTGTGTGAAATGATGATTTAGCTTCCTGATAAAGAATAATACTTGAAACACTTGAAAAGTTGTTCCCCTCTGAATATCGTCACATGCTGAGTGGCAGGCACCACGGTGCTACCTCCACTCCCGTCTGCAGGTGCATTTGAATTTAGACTTTAAAGTATGATTTGAATGTCTTACCTTGAGGACTCTGTGCAGTAAAGTTTAGCTGGTATCATGCCGTTTTCCCAGTGGGTGGATGGATTTGAATCGGTTTCATGTACTTTTATGAATAACACATGTATGTAAGGGGTAATGTACAGTTTTTCTTCTAGGAAATTTTAGCAAAGACACTTTAAATTGATCAAAAGTGACCGTAAAATCAGCATTTTAAAATGATTTCTGTAGGATTCTGACAATTTGCCATCACAGGAATAAGCTACACTACCAGTGTAGTGCAGTTTTTGAACAGTAAGATTTTTAATGTTTTTTTTTTCTTCTGCTTACCAAGTCTGCATTTATTTGATCATACAGCAAAAGCAGTAATATTGTGAAATATTTTTACCATTTAAATTAACTGCTTTCTATTTGAATATATTTTAAAATGTAATTTATTTATGTGATGGCAAAGCTGAATTTTCAGCATCATTACTCCAGTCTTCAGTGTCACATGATCCTTCAGAAATCATTTTAACATGCTGATCTAGAAACGTTTATTATTGTTATTATTATCAATATTTAAAACAGTTGGGTATTTTTTTTATGATTCTTTGAATAAAAAAGTTCAAAAAATTAGCATTTATCTAAAAAATTAGCATTTATTTATTATTATTAATTGTTTATAAAGGTTTTGTAACATTATACACTATACCATTCAAAAGCTTGGAGTCAGTATGATTTATTTTTATTATTTTTTTTGGAAATAAATTGTAGAAATAAATACTTTTATTTAGCAAGGATGCTTTAAATTGATCATAAGTGATGATAAAGACATTTATAATGTTACAAAAGATTTCTATTTCAGATAAATGCTGTTCTTCTGAGCTTTCTAGTCATCAAAAAAACTGAGAATTATTCCACTCAGTTGTTTTCAACATAATAATAATAGTAAATGTTTTTGAGCCGCAAATCAGAATATTAGAATGATTTCTGAAGGATCATGTAACTGGAGTAATGATGCTAAAAAATCTGCTTTGAAATTGCAAGAATAAATTGCATTTTAAAATGTATTCAAAAAGAAAATAGTTATTTTAAAAAAATCTTTATTTTAAAAAAAACTTTTGACTGGTAGTGAACATTGTAAAATGTATTTCACAATCTTGGGTTGTACAGTATGTCTTTTTTTTTGTGTGTATGTGTGTGAGACAAGACTGGAGTAATGGCTACAGAAAATTTAGATTTGCCATCACAGGAGTAAACTACATTATAAAATGTATTTTATTATATTAGTTGCAGTATTGCCTGTCTGAGTTTGTCGACATCCAGAGGTGGCAAAAATTTGACTGAGGCGGCCACCTCACAATTCTCTATTCACGAAAAAAAACCCTGTGATAATTTTCACGACAGAATGCTATGAAGCACAAGACATGATTTGAGATAAGATAAGAAATTACAAATTTTGGTTCAGAAAAATATGCTTTAAAAAAAAAAAAAAGCAATGACATTTTTTCTGAGGTCCATGTAAATAGACAGTAGAACATTGTTAGTGGGCAAAACACTTTTCACACTCTGACAAGTAAAAGAGAGTTCATTCTCCTCAAGAAGAGTATCCAGAAGGCTAGATGTGACCATAGTTGAAGAAACACCCACAGATGCATAGTTGCTTTGTTGAGAAATAAAGTGTTACTTTGAACTAGGGAGTGAAAAGGCTTCCAGCACTGATCAAAGAGAATATCCGCTAATGAAGACGCAACTCTAATTGAAGAGTGAAATGTCTAGACAACATAATGTCAAAATTGACCCTGTTTACTGTCTTTATTTCTCTGGTCTTGTTGTGTGCAATTTTTCAGTACATAGTTTTTCTAAAGAAGAAAACGAAAAAGAAATGTTTGTTTCTCAATATAGAACTTTCTCTGCTTCTGAAACAACTTTCTATTGAAGCAACCAAAACATTACCAATAGTATCATAATTAGCATGATCCAATCGAATTCTGATAAATCAAGATCAAGTCCTCCCTACATGATTTCACAATGGCTGCTGTAAATTCATATTTGCCATCACTGGAATAAACTACATTCAAAAATGTATTTCATTATTTTATATTAATTGTAGTAATTTTTTTACAATATACATCTTGGTTTGTACAATATGTAGTTTTTTTTTTTTTTTTTTATGGTGACATTCTAAAATGTATTTACAGTAATTACAGCATTATTTTAATTGCAATAATTGCAATATATCTTGGGTTGTACAATATGCTTTTTGTGACAGAAGGAAGCCTGTTTATGCCACTAAATAAAAAATAAATTTTGATTTTTTTTTTTCTCCCTTCTCACAGTTCAGACTTTTTTCTCAGAAATGCGTGATATAAACTAGCAATTACGACTTATAAAGTCAGAATTATGAGATTAAAAACTCTTTTTCCCTAAATATTTGCAAATATTCTGCAAAAAAATATTGCTTGGTAGCTTTCAGATTCAACAAGACAAGAAGTTTGCTAAACTTCCAGCTTATCATCATTAATTCATTCTTGAAAGCATAATTTTAGGCCTTTGTTAAAATATACGGTCTTTCTTTTCATCGCACCACATGTCTGGTGTCATGAAGTCCCTAAAGTGTTTATAAACAGATATTATGTGATTTCCAGCATCACTGAACCACTCTGATAATTCTTACTTTGCTGTCTTTCAGAAGCTCTAATGAATAATTCCTTGTATGAGTGTGTCTGCTTTTTTTATTTTTTTTATTTTTTTTATTTTGGGAGGGTAGAAATCTCCCTCAAACATTTATGGCTAGGAGAGCTTTGAATCGGAGTCTGTTTCATTGCAGATTAGCGCTGCCTGACACGCACAGAAGATGCCTGCTACAAGTTTGCTGAATGTTTACACACATAAATTACGCATTTGGCTTTGCCCTATTTTCTTTACCTTTTCTTCTCATCAGTCTTTTGTCTCAGTTTGGATTTGTTGCTCTTTTGGTCTATTGTCACTTTCTTTCAAGGATGAAACGCAACCAAGATTTATTTATACACACATGCAGACTGATTGCAGTGTGTGTATATGTAAGAGACGATATCTGATTATGGAAAACAGCTCTAGACATATTAATCATATCTGCGCATTAAGTATCTTAATTGCACCCTTAATTTGTAATAGGTAATTGGCTTTTATAGGGGAAAATTGTGTCCTGCTCAACCCTTGAATGCACACTACACACATAAACACAAACAGTCATGGCCAAAATATCAGCGCCCTTGCGATTCTGTCAGAAAATGCAACACTTCTCTCAGAAAATTGTTTCAATTGCAAATGTTTTGGTATTCAAGTGCTTATTGTTTTAGTTTGCACTGCAACAACACATAAAAACAGAGAAGAAAAGTCAAACTTGATCAAATTTCACACAACTCAAAAATGGACTGGACAAAATTATCAGCACCTTGTCAAAATTGTAAGAAATAATTGCTTTTCAAGCATGTGATGCTCCTGTAATTTGTATTTAGACACACCTGTGGCAAGTAACAGGTGTGGGCGATATAGTAATCACACTTGCAAGCAGTTAAAATGGAGAAAAGTTGACTCAACCTTTGTGTTGTATGTCACACTGAGCATGGAGAAAAGAAAGAAGTGTACAGAGTTGTCTGTAGGTTTGAGAGAAAAAATTGTGGGAAAACATAGACAATCTCAAGGCTACAAGTCCATCTCCAGAGGTCTTAATATTTCTGTGTCCACTGTGTACAATATCATCGAGAGGTTTACAGTCCATGGCACTGTAGCTAACCCCCCTGTACGTGGATGGAAGAGCAAAATTAATGAAAAATTACAACGAAGGATTGTTCAAATGGTGGATAAAGAACTGATTAACTTCCAAACAAATTCAAGCTGATCTGCTGACACAGGGTACAACAGTGTCAGCCATCCGTCGCCATCTGAATGAAAAGGGACGCTATGGTAGGAGACCCAGAAGGACACCACTGCTGACACAAAGGCTTAAAAAAGCAAGACTGGAGTTTGCCAAAACATATGTGACAAAAACACAATTCTGGGCGAACATACTGTGGACAGATGAGACAAAAGTAGAGCTTTTTGGTAAAGGACATCATGGCACTGTTTACAGAAAAGTAATGAGGCCTTGAAAGAAAGGAACACAGTCCCTACAGTCAAACATGGTTCAGAGATGTTTTGGGGTTGCTTTGCTGCTTCTGCCACTGGATGCCTTGACTGTGTGAATGGTATCATGAAATCTGATGATTACCGAAGAATTTTGGGGCACAACGTAGTGGCCAGTGTCAGAAAGCTGCGTCTCCACCAGAGGTCATGGGTCTTCCAGCAGGACAATGACCCGAAACGAACTTCAAAAAGCATTCAGAAATGGTTACAAAGAAAGCGCTGGAGAGTTCTGAATTGGCCAGCAATGAGTCCAGATCTGAATCCCATGAAACATCTGTGGAGACAGCAGTTGGGAGAAGGCATCCTTCAAATCTGAATGACCTGGAGCAGTTTGCAAAAGAAGAGTGGTTCAAAATTCCAGTAGAGAGGTGTAAGAAACTCATTCTTGGTTACAGGAAGTGATTAATTTCAGTTATTTTCCAAAGGGGGTGCTACCAAATATTAAGTTAAGGGTGCCAGTCATTTTGTCCAGTGCATTTTTTGGGTTCTGTGTGGAATTGATCAGATTTGACTTTTCTTCTGGTTTTTGTGTTGTTCCAATGCAAACAAAAAAAAAAATAGTGAGTACCAAAACATTTGCAACTGCAACAATTTTCTGAGAGAAGGGTTGCATTTTTGTCCGTGCCTGTATATGCATGTGTGCAAGCTTTAAATTGCACTCATACATGTAGATGTACTCATTATGAAAGAGCAATTTCAGGGGAATGAAAATATCTGACACGAGTTTCCACCATAGGAACGTGATTTCAGTTACAATGCAATCTCATTTAAATTAATCCAATATATCAGCCAGGTTTGAAAGAAATGTTAACAATAAATTTGCTTATTTCAATCAAGAATAAAGCTTTTGTTTCTGATTTGTTGTATTAAACTTAAATCCCATTGATGTATTCAATATGGTTCAATATGGTATTGTTTTTAGCAGAATTTAATTATAAGGTTGAGCTCTTGCCATTTTCTTTGCAAGTATCCTTATGATTTATTCCACCGACATTTAAATCTACCCATCTTTCTGCTTCTTCCAGATGAGCAGCGTGAAGCGTCTGAGGCCCAGGCTCAACTCTATCCTATTTAAGCTGCAGTTTGAAGAACAAGTGAGTAACTTGCGTCCGGACATCATGGCGGTGAACGCAGCCTGCGACGAGGTCAGAAAGAGCAAAGCCTTCAGCAGGTTGCTGGAACTCATTCTGCTCATGGGGAACTTCATGAACGCCGGCTCACGGAACGCCCAGTCCTTCGGTTTTAACCTCAGCTCGCTCTGCAAGGTACGTACAGAAAAGAGCCTTTTAAGTTTCATATCTAAGCCCACACAGATTCAGCACACTTTTGTCCACGTTTTGTATACGGAAGCATCTACAAAGTCTGCGAATGTGGTCAGATGTGTTAAATGCAGCTGTTTGTGGTTAAAAGCATTGTCAGATGCAAGCCTACACATTTCTAAAACAACGGCTTTCAAACTTCTGAATCAAATATGTGAAGTCTAGAGGCTGTTTTAAGCTGGTTTCCTAGAAACAGAGTAGAAACCTCAGTCATTTCATCCAGTAAAACCAGCCCTTAAGTCATTCATGTGATCTGCCATCCATATTTACTCATTTTGTGAATTATTAGCCCTTGTTTATCTATTTACCAGGTCGCTTCTTAGAAACCACGGGCATTTTCCATCAAACGCTCTGCTTTTGGGAATAAGCTGATAAGATGATAATTTATGTTCGTCCGATGTCTGTGAAGGAGCCAAAGCTGAGTCACCATCAGGCATTAAGTGTCCGGCTGCCGCTTCTGCGTCCTTCACTCCCTTCCCGCACATTTCCCGTTACCTTGACCTCTATCGGCCGGCCCATCTAAAGTGCCTCTCGCTAGAAACGACCGGCATTCGAGAAGATCTCATTTGATTTAACACTATCAAGCACTCAAGTCCACAATAGCCATATCTTCTGGCATCTATCAAAGTGTAGAGACCAAAAACCGCTTTATAGCTTCTTCTTCTGTTTTCAGAGATAAGTCTCGGGATAGTGACGTAATGCAGACATGTGTTTGTCGGTACGAGCGCAGTCATTATTTTCTGTTCAGTTAGGTGTTAAAGGAGAAGTTCACTTACAGAACAAAAATTGTTCTTGTCTTTCTTTCTTCAGTCAATAAGAAATTGTTTCTTGAGGAAAAACGTTTAGGAATTTTCTCCATATAATGGACTTTGATGGTGCCCCCAAGTTTGAACTTCCAAAATGCAGTTTAAATGGCTCTAAATGATCCCAGCTGAGGAAGAAGGGTCTAATCTAGCAAAACTATTTGTCATTTTCAAAACAAATTAACAGTTTATATACTTTTTAACCTCAAACGCTCGTCTTGTCTAAGTCTGTTTTTTTTTTCCGATTCAATACAGTCAATACAGTTAGGGTACATCGAAAAACTCCCATCTCGTTTTCTTCCCCAACTTCAAAATCGTCCTAAATCGCTGCAGAAGTACTGACCCAGTGTTTACAAAGTAAACATGCAAAGAAGATCGAACGCCCTTTACTAAAAACAGGTAAAACAGTGTTGTAGGACAATTTTGATGGTGAAGAAGAAAACGAGACGGGAGTTTCTCGGTTAAAAAGTATATAAATGGTCAATTTGTTTTGAAAATGACCATTCGTTTCGCTAGATAAGACCGTTCTACCTCGTCTGGGATCATTTAGAGCCATTTGAAGCTGCGATTAAACTGCATTTTGGAAGTTAAAACTTTGGGAAACCATTGAAATCCACTATATGAAGAACATTCCTGAAATGTTTTTCTCAAGAAACATAATTTCTTATCGACTGAAGAAAGAAAGACATGAACATCTTGGATGACAAGGGGGTGAGTAAATTACCTGCACATTTTGTTCTGCAAGTGAAATTCTACTTTAATATAACGCTCATTTTGGTATGTTACACACAGAACACCTCAGCAGCCGTCTCCACGTGTCAGTAAAGCCCTCTAATGATACCGTTTGGGTAAAATTTTCAGATTTAGGTGAGTGGAAAAGGGCAGAAGGGGAGTATAATTAATTACCAAAGCAGCCATGCAGATTTACTTAGGTTTCCATGGTGATTTGGTATTAGTTTTTTTTTTATCAGGCTTGATCCGCCTTTCTCCTTCTTTCTTATTAGCCATCTATTTTATTCATTACTACTTTCACTCCTTCCCTTCTGTGTGGTGCTAAAACTCCGAGAACGGCCATCACCACATTTGTGACTCTCTGTGGGATAATGAAATGCCTTCTTGCTCATCATGTCGCCTAGAAGACCTGATAAAAGACTGACTGGTGGACATGCTCACATTCAGAGTTTTTATAAAGGAATAGCCCAAAAATGAAATGTCAGTCATTATTTTCTCACTCTAATGTTGTTCCAAACCCAAATTACTTTCTGTTTTTCTGTACAACACAAAAGGAGAACTCTTGAAGAATGTTCTCTGACATTTTTTTGAACATATCATGTTGGTCTGGTCTTCATACAAAGCTATTGTGTAGTTTTAGGAGACTGAGAATAAAGAGCAAAAGTCATACAGACTACTTTTATTATGCTTAATATTTGATTGTTTTATTAATGATTTTTTTGTTGCTGTTTCCTCACGTTCGTCAAAGTTTCCATGCAGCATTTTGGAAACCATTAAATTCATTCAATTTACATAAAACGGGATCAGATTTTGCCCTCTGCCTAAGCTATTTGGTCTGGAACAAATAATTGATGAATGAGACCAAATAGAGTTACCCAAAATGATTAAAATCTCATATTTAACCACTATAGAGACATCAGTTCTGGAAGAACTGGTCGAGGTAAGGCTGCTCCTTGGCAGGTTGACGAACGCTGGAGCTCACATCTCCAAAAACAGAAGCAAAATATTGTTATTTTTATTAACCAACCATTTTTTTGAAATAAAAAGAAAAACTAAATGAAAATAAAATAAAACAAATAAAACAATTAAAATAAAATAAAGAAATTAAATAAAATTAAATGAACAGGAATAAAATAAAAGGAAATGAAATAAAATGATATAGAAATAATGTAAAAATGAAAGAAAAGAAATATAGAATTCTGTGCATTTTATTTAATTTTTTATATTATTTTTATTTGATTTTATTTATATTAATTTTATTTGATTCTATTTCATTTTATGTTATTTAATTTCTGTCATTCTATTTTCCTTTTATTTCTTTTTATTTTTTATATTTGATTTCATTTTATTGCATTTTTTTTTCTATTTATTCTGTTTCATTTAATTGCATTTCTTTTTATTTTAATGTATTTAATTTTAGTTAACTTCTTTTCATTTCATTTTTGTCGTTTTTCTTTTTTTATTCCCTTTTATTTTTATTTATTTTTTTTCATTTTATTTCATTTTTTTATTTCTGTTCATTTTATTTTGTTTTATTGTATTTCATTTTTTTCATTTTATTTTATAAATAAAACGAAAATGAAATGACAAAAATGAGAACAGAAATAAAGTAAAACAATTAAATAAAACAAAATAAAATGACAAAAAAATGAAATTAAATAAAATGAAAAAATGAAGGGAAGTGAAATGAAATAAAAAGTAATGAAATCAAATTAAATAATATAAAAAATGAAAGAAAATAAATGAAAAAATAATAGAATTTTGTCCATTTCTAAACAGATGCTCTGTGTGTGTAAACATTCCAGTACCTTGACTGGCCTGGTCCACATGCTGTAGATCCACAAACTTCAGCGCTTCAGGGTATTTCTCCCAGAGATCTCTGTCAGGAAGTTCAGTAGAGTGGACTTGAGATCAGCCGATTTACTGTCCTTCATATTTAACCACTATAGAGACATCAGAGCCAGCGGCAAATTCTAGAAAACATGGCCGAGGTAAGGCTGCTCTTGGCAGGTTCATGAGTGTTGGACGGCCGCTGGCCACTGGAGCTCACATCTCTGAAACCAATGAAGCAAAATTTTAAATAGGCATTATCTTTATTAACAAACCGCATGTTTGAAATCTAAATAAGTACGTTCTCACCTAAAAAAAAAAAAAAAAAACTTTAAAAACTACATTTCATGACAAAAACAGTACTATTTATAAAAATATAATGGCTTTTGGCGTCAGCCATGACACTCACTATGATAAATAGAATATTGCACTCCTATCAGCCAATCCGATTCGAGGACCAGACAGAACTGTTGTATAAATTAATATAAATCTTCAGCTCATTTCTGTTACATACTAACGCTCGCCACTTAAGGACCTCATGCCTCAGAACTAATGGAGTGATCTGTCCTCACTGCAGAGGAAAAACTACATCTCTACATCTGCACATAGTGATAGAGTCCCTGATGGGCAGGAGTAACAAAGAAAGTGTGTCGTTTTCTGCCTTTCAAGTTCCTCGCCTGAGGGCCTGTCCTGATGTTCTCTCTCTGCCTCTGTTGATCTGATAGTTTGTTTGTTTGTTTTATTCTGAGTTTAACCTGTCAGTATCGTCTTCTTTTGCTCGCAGTGGGTTTATCGAGCATATTTAGTTGTCAAAGGATTTGAAAGCGCTTCCCTTTGAGCGAACGACTCGCGCGTCACTGTTTGATCTCATCAGCAGAGGACGGTTCAGTATGTTACAGACGTCAGAATCTCGCTGAATTTTTTTTTTTTTTACTGAAAACCTTTTCCGATTGCGAACCGATATTTAAGATTTTTCGCAGACATCAATGACTTGGACTACAGGATCAGATTGGATATTTTGGGTTTCTTTGTTCTGTTGTCATTTTCATACTTCTTAGATGAAATCAGCACAAGCAATTTGTAGAATCTGGCTTTTTTTTTTTTTAAGAAGCCCTTTCAGGCAGAGCAACAAAACCTAATTTCATCCCCCGTCATCCGTCTAACGCTTCACACGGCTTCCAAATGTTCTGACACTGCAATTATCCAGTTGAACCCAGTGTGTATATCCAGCACAAAGCCTCTGTCAGAACACATACATTTAAAAGAAATGGCAGAGTGCGAGATAGCGTTGAGTACTAAAATGGACTAGATGGAAAGTCGATTTCTCCAATTTCATCTCTCATTTCATAAGGGCCTATTTGGAGCTTGGTTTTACTTCATCTATATCTCTCATTCTCCCCCCTCCACCCTGTGGTAATCAAGCATCTTAAATCGTCAGGCTACGCCACCCAGAAGAGCTTAATAATGTTTGCGCTATCTGCGTTAATCAAATGCTTTTTGCGCCGCCTTTTACAAAAGCCTGTATCCTTGTGCCACGATGATAATCATAACTGACAATGAAAATGTCTTGCTTTTCTAGTCCGGCGGCAATTTCAGTGTACTATCAAATTAACTTGTCAGATGTGAAGGCGGCGGACGCCGATGACTTCCTTCAAGAATCTCTCTCTCGGATTTCTCTCTTTTCTGTAATGTTCTGAACATTGAATTGTTTGCGTTGTTTTTTTTTTCCCCCTGTTCTGTTCTGTTCTGATTTAATGTTGAAATCACATCTTCTGTCTTTTTCCGGCCCTCCATCAATCTTTTTTTTGGCTTCCAGCTGAAGGACACTAAATCGGCTGATCAGAAGTCCACTCTACTGAACTTCCTGGCAGAGGTCTGTGAGGAGAAATACCCTGAAGTGCTGAAGTTTGTGGAGGATCTACAGCATGTGGACCAGGCCAGTCGAGGTACAGGAATGTTTACACACACAGAGCATCTGTTTAAAAAAAAAAACATCTTTTCTTTTCTTTTCTTTTCTTTTCTTTTCTTTTCTTTTCTTTTCTTTTCTTTTCTTTTTTTCTTTTCTTTTCTTTTCTTTCATTTCATTTCATGTATATTTTATTTTGTTTTATTTCATTTCTTTAATTTGATTTCATTTTTTTTTCATTTTATTTTATTTTGTCTAATTATATTTTCTTATCATTTTTCATTTTATTTTATTAATTTATTTTATTTCATGTTAGTATTTTATTTTATTCAGTTTTATTTCATTTCATTTATTCATATTCATTTATTTCTTTTTATTTCATTTTATTTTACCATTTTATTTCATTTTTCTATTTTACTTTGTCATTTCATTTTTATTTTTGTTCATTTTATTTTGTTTTTTTATTTACACATTATTTTATCATTTTATTTTATTTTTTGTTCATTTTATTTGTATTTCCTTTCCTTTTTTTATTTCATTTTATTTTATTTTTGTTTTTTTATTTTATTTAATTTTACTTTAATAATACTTATATATATATATATATATATATATATATATATATATATATTCTGTTCATTTTCATTTCATTTCCTTTTATGTAATTTCCTTTCCATTTAATTTAATTTTTAAATTTTATTTTATTTTATTAATTTACTTAATTTAATTTAGTTAATTAATTAATTAATTTTTTTTTTTTCATTTTTGCATTTATTTTTATTTTATTATTTTATTTTCATTTTATTTTTATTTTTTTATTTACTTCATTTTGTTTCATTTCTTTTTCTTTTTTCTGTTTCTTTTATTTTTTAGATTTATTATATTTTATTTCATTACATTTTGGGAACTTTTATTTTATATTTTTATTTATTTATTTTATTTCATTTTTGTTTTTATTTTATTTTTTTCATTTCACTTTATTTCATTTTTTATTTAATTTCCTTTTATTTTGTTTTCTTCTTCTTTTCTTCTTTTTTTCATTTGATTTCAATTTTAAATTAAATGTTATATAATTAATTTATTTTATTTAATTTTATTTTATGGCACTTTCTTTTATTGCCTTTTGTTTCATTTATTTATATTATTTAGTTTTATTTAGTTTTATTTTTTATTTATTTAGTTTTATGTCATTTTCATTTTATTTTATGAACTTATTTTATTTTTATTTTCGTTTTTTATTTTTTTTCAATTTTACTGTATTTCTGTTCATTTTATTTCATTTCATTTTTACATTTTATTTCTTTATTTTATTTCATTTAAATAGTTTATTTCGTTTTAATTTTTTATATCATTTAATTTTACTATTTAATTGAATGTAATTTTGTTTAATTTTTATTTTATTATATTTTATTTCATTTAATTTTATTTCATTTCATTTCATTTTACAATGCCTTAATTTATGTTGGATGGTTTGCTGGTGATTTAGTTCTCTCAACTCCCTGACTAACCATCTCAAAAGTGAGAAAGGAAAAAAAAAGTCTTAAGTCCATAGAGATTACTTTAACAGTTCCTTAATGTCACTCTCACAATGTACAATACATAAACTCTACCAGTTACTATTCGAATTTATGTTTTGACTTCTGCACAGGTTAATTTTGCTTCAGCTTGTGTTTGTGTTTGTGCACCCACAGTTATAAGACTAGTGAGTTGTGTCAGATCTCAGGATCCTTCTATTGTACATCTTAATCTGAACAGATCACAGTTGATAAGGTGATATTTTCCACAGTCTATGTGTCAGTCTGCCTGTGTGTTTTAGCAGACAGAGAAAAGCAAAAGAGCCGTTGTGCGAGGTCACATTGCCCTCGGCAGCCCTAGAGGCAGAGTCACAGCAGGACTAGACCCACTCACTACATTGCCTAATGCTTCCAGAAAGCACAGTATTTGACAGTGCAAGTGCAAATAACTAAACAGGATTATTGGAGAGAGTGATTAAAAAGGCACCCTGCCTATATGTGTGGCAGCCTTAGAGAAAGAGTTTCAAGGGAACAAGAGACTTCTGTATTTGTTTCATTTGGAAAAAAAAAAAAAAAATGATGGAGGGCAGGATGTATTATTTGGGATTTTATTGGATTGTTAGACATGTTAGTCTGTAATATTATTGGTTAATATTGTTGTTTTCTGGCTGTGAAATGTTGATTGCATCAGCTGAACCTGAAAGTTTTAGAGACAGCCAATGTTATTACATTTTTAAATTAACTATTATGAAAAAATAATAATTTTAAGAATAACGTGCTTTGAAGAATTATGCACAGCAAGACCAGAGACATTTATTAAGACCTAAACAGGGTTCATTTTGATTCATGTTGGCTTTATTATAAACTCCTAACTTAATTTGACTAAAAAAAAAGAGCAAATTCTGTCATTTACTCAACCTTATGTTATTACAAAGCCATATGGTGTTCTTTCCTTCATGTCATTTTTGCTCTGCTCCTTTCTATACATTGAAAATTTAGCTTTGAACATGAAAAAGCACATTAAAGTGGTCTTATGAGATCTTATGAGGTTTTATTATAAGCTTTGTGACAGAAAAAGACTAAAAAGTCCAAAAATGTCATCTGTCCTTGCATATACACTCTTAAAAATAAAGGTTCTTCATTGGCGTCGTCTATGGAACCATTCAAATGCAGAAAAGGTTCTTAATAGTCAAAACAGTTCTTTAAATTTTTAAAATGTTCTTCAAAATGGTTCTTTTAGGAACTGTTCATTGAGAGGTTCTTTGGGGAACCAAAAAATGGTTCTTCTATGGCATCACTGTAAAATCACCCTTTGGAACCTTTTTTGATTTATGTTAATATATTTTATTTCTTTTTAATTTTGTATTCTCATTTTTCTTAATTCATTTTATTTCATTCTCATTTTTTCCTTTTTTATTTTTTTCATTTTACTTTGTTTCTGCTTATTTTATTTCATTTTATTTTTTCATTTTATTTCGTTTTTTAAATTTCATTTCATTGTATTAATTTATTTTATTTGTTTTCTATTTCATTTAATTTTATTATTGTCTTTTTTATTTAATTTCATTAATTTATTTTTATTTCATTTTTAACAATTTTATTTTGTTTTATTTAATTTTTATTTATTTTATTTCATTTTTGTTTTTTAATTTTATTTCATTTTTGTTTTAATTGAATTCATTAATTTTTTTAAATGTATTTTGTTTTTGTTTTCATTTAATTTTATTATCTTATTTAATTTTATTAATTTAATTTAATTTTAACAATTAAATTTTTGTTTTTTTTTATTTTATTTCATTTTTGTTTTTATTTAATTTAATTCATTTAATTTTTTACATTTATTTTATTTTCGTGTTTATTTAATTTTATTATTTCATTTTATTTCATTTTTTATTTCATTTTATTAATTTATTTAATTTAATTTTAAAAATGTAATTTTATTCATTTTATTTCATTTTTGTTTTAATTTAATTTAATTCATTTAATTTTTTACATTTATTTTATTTCCTTTTTTAATTCATTTTATTTTATTTCATTTTATTATTTAATTTTATTTCATTTTTATTTCATTTTATTGATTTTATTTTATTTCATATTTTACATTTTATTTTATTATTTAATTGTATTTCATTTTTGTTTTTATGTCATTTCATTTTATGAATACATTATATTTCTATTTCAATTTAGTTTTAATTTAATTTAATTCATTTCATTTTATTAATTTATTTTATTTTCGTTTTTATTTAATTGTATTATTTTATTTCATTTCATTTTATTTGGTTCTATATGGCATCACTGCAAAATCACCCTTTTGGAACCTTTTTTAAGAGTGTATCGATAGTTGCACAAGCCTGCTTTCGTGGTCCTTGATGGCTTATGATCACAGTTTAGTTTCATTGTATGGAATCGTACAGCTCTGAAACATCTTTTGTGTTTCAAGAGAATTTAAAGGTTTTCTATCATGTCCACTTTCTCTTACACTTATTGGTTCTGTCTCTGCAGCTTTTTATTAGTTTCACTTTTTTTTCTCCCTGTCTGTCTCTTTTCCTCCCGTTCCCCATTTCATTAGTGCTGCCTGCTCTTGTGCCCTTCATCAAAGCTGAAATGGCATTATGGGTAACTTATCCCCACCACACTGAATGTCTGTCCCTGCACTTCCCTCAGGAAGCAGCCTCTGATTGTTTTACAGATATTACTTCCATTATTCTGTTCTATAAAGCTCATGTTAGCAGGTGCATTTTTTTTCTCTCTCTTGGAGATACTTTCATTAAGAATTAGCTCATGCAATTTCCTAACTGTATGGTTTTGTCTCCTATTCTGTTGCGAGTAGTTGTAGGTTGATTTGTGTGTTTCTTTAGAGCACCTGCTGACTGTTATTGAGGCTTTCTTTTTCTTATATTTTTTCCCTTTGGCACACACTTGGTATCCAAAGTGACTTTTAAAAATGGCACAAATACATACAGGATGTGTTTCAGGATCTAGTGAGTTTCCTAGCTAGACACCTTTTTTTTTTTTTTTGATATTTGGAAATGAATACTTTTATTCAGCACAGATGCATAAAACTGGCTTCTGAAAATTCAGCTTTTCCATCGCAGGAATAAATTACATTTTTAAATGCACAGTATTACTGTTTATATTGGTAATATAATATAGGTAATAAAATGGGGCCTTGATGAATATGAGACTTATAAAACAACTTCCTGACCTCAAACTTTTGAACACTAGTGTACGAAATGACACTTAACACAGCAAATGGATGAATGAAGTCCTCCACACATACACGCAAACACATTTGTTTCTCTCAAGAGCTTGCAAATCACCAAAGACCACTCTTAATAAAATACACACAAAACTTTTTGTTTTGGTTTGGTTTGTTGTTTTTTGTTTTTGTCTTTTTTCCCGGTTTGTGTTTTTGTTTGGTTTGATTTGTTTTGTTTTTTTGTTTTTTGTTTTGTTTTGTTTGTTTTTGTTTTGTTCTGTTTTGTCTTTTGTTTTTTTTGTTTTCTTTGTGTGTGTGTGTGTGTATGTGTGTTTTTGGTTTGGTTTGGTTTTAGTTTTTTGTTTGTTTTTATTTGTTTTTTGTTTTATTTTGGTTTGGTTTATTTTTTTCTTTTGGTTTGGTTTGATTTTGTTTTGTTTTGGTGTTTTTTGTTTTATTTTGTTTTGTTTTGTTTTTTTTCTTTGGTTTGGTTTTTGGTTTGTTTTTTAGATTTGTTTCATTTTGGTTTGCTTTTTTTTCTTTTTTCTTGGTTTGTTTTGTTTTGTTGTTTTGGTTTGGTTTTTCTTAGTTTAGTTTTATTTAGTTTATTTCTTTTTGTTTTGGTTTCTTGTTGTTTTTTTAATATATATATATATATTTTTTATATATATTAAACTTTTATATGCAAACTTTTGAACAGTAGTGTACGAAATGAAACTCCTCCACACACACACGTGCGTGCGCACGCAAATACATACGTTTCTATCAAGAGCTTGCAAATCACCAAAGACCAGTCTAATAAAATACACACACACTGCTCTCAAGTATCACTCTAAATGTGCATTTTGAATATAATTTTCATTAAAAGTTTATTTCTTTTTGTTTTGGTTTGTTGTTGTTTTCTTCCCGGTTTGTTTTTTGGTTTGGTTTTGGTTTTGTTTTGGTTTTGTTTTTGTTTGTTTTTTGTTTTTGGATTGGTTTGATTTTTTTTTTTTTTTTTTTTTTTTTTTTTTTGGATTTTTTTTTTTTTTATTGTGGTTTGGTTTAGTTTATTTATATTTTCTTTTGGTTTGGTTTGATTTTTGTTTTGGGTTGACTTTGTTTGGGTGTGTTTTTTTTTTTTTTGTGTTATTTCTGTTTTGTTCGTTTGTATTTGTTTTATTTTGATTTGGTTTATTTCTTTCTTTTGGTTTGGTTTTTGTTTTGGTTTGATTTTGTTTAGTTTGTTTTGGTTTGTGTTTTGTTTTGGTGTTTTTTTTTGTTTGTTTGTTTGTTTAGTTTGTTTTGGTGTGTTTTTTGTTTTTTAGTTGTTTTTTTTTTTGGTTTGTTTCATTTTGGCTTGCTTTGTTTTTTTTTTTGGCGTTTTGTTTTGTATGGTTTGCTGTGTGTTTTTTTTAGTTTAGTTTAGTTTGTTTCTTTTTGTTTTGGTTTGTTGTTTTTTTGGTTTGGTTTGGTTTGATTTGTTTTTTGTTTTATATATAAACTTTCATATTCAAACTTTTGAACATTAGTGTACGAAATGACACAGAAACTGGATGAATGAAGTCCTCTACATGCGCAAACACATTTGTTTCTCTCAAGAGCTTGCAAATCACCAAAGACCAGTCTAATAAAATACACACATATTGCTCTCAAGTATCCCTCTGAATGGGCGTTTTGAGAGTAGGTTAACTCTCACCAACCCCCTTACGCCACACAAACACAACGCTTAGCTCATTCTGCAGTCTCTTCTCAAGAGCGTGAGTGATTTAAGTAGTTGTTGTTTGGCTTTAGTGTGCATATAATGGTGTATCCCAGTGCATAGATGTCGTTGCTAGGTTGTTATAAGTCAAAAGAGAGAGCGTATATAACAATATTAGGACGGTGCCAAATGAGTTATGCGCTGAAGTCACTTAGTGTCTGAATAAATGTACCATACAAATATTCAGATTGACAAATGGGTCTGTGTGTGTAGGCACTGGACTCTTGGGTCACACTAAAATGGCAGTGCCAGCTGCTCCTGGCACAGTCCAATGAAACCAGATAGAGACATTTACCTCTATCTCTCTGTCTCTCTTTTTTGACTCCATAAGAGGGAGCTAGAGAAATGTTTGGTGGGTTTTTTATTCAGCTTGTCTTCTCTGATCATGTGTACATGCATTCCGGTGAAGCTTTATGTTGTTCTGAATGCAAAATGTGTGATTTTCAATCCTTTAGTCCAAGATGTGGGAAACGTATGAGGCACATTCAGCTGTTGAAAGCCTCAAATTGTTAGAAATCATTAAAAACCGAAGGAAAAAAGGAAAAGTCAGACTTAACTAAGCAGATTAGCATTTAAGTAGTTTAACATTTACACAATTCCTCATGAAAATGCAATAAATAGTATCCCACTAAGCTGAGGATATTTAAGCCAAATCTCAACACATGAGGCTCAGTCAATGTGTCCCATCACATTTAGCTAACACTGTGCATGGAATGGGATCGTCCCCTCTAAACAGCGTCTGCTTAATCAAAACCGAGCCTCTTATTAAAGTCACCTAATTACCTCATCAAATTACCAGCATGTGTGAGGAACGGGTGAACGATACAGACCTGGTTTGGAACTCTAGTAGTAATAATTAACCAAATTTGTCTTAAAAAAAATAAAGAAAAAAAAAAATGACAGTTTTGTGTATTTTTGTGCTAATAGGATGACACTGAACCTTTAAGAAATGGTATGCTAAAACTGATTTCTTTACAGCTAGGATTTACAAATTTTTGCTCAAAAAAAGAGCATAAATCCTGTCCTCATAAATCCTAAATGAGTCTGAGTAAGTATTCAGTGACGTGGGAAAGAGAGCAATGGTAATGTGATATTGATCAAATGTTGAGAATAGTAACTGCCACATGATCATTGCAGCAGGTAGCAGGTGTTCATACGTTTGACTACACAAATTTACACTTCAGTTGAAGACACTTCAGATGTGTAAAATGCAGCAGTTACTTTTCTCAGTTTTTCACCCTGAAATTGATTAAAGTGCTAAAACAGGTTCCTGAGAAATACAGGTAAAACTGTTTTTTTTGTTGTTTTTTTTTTGGTTTGATTTGATTTGTTTGTTTATTTTGTTTGTTAGTTTTATTTGTTTTTTTGTTTTATTTTGGTTGGTTTTTTGTTTTGTTTTTTGTTTTAGTATGTTTTTTTTTTTTGCTTTTGTTTATTTGTTTTGTTTGATACGGTACATTTAGCTTTATTTTTTGTTCTGATTTTTTTTTTTTTAGTTTTTGTTTGGTTTCTTTTGAACTGTTTTGTTTGGTTTGTTTTGGTGTGTTTTTTTTGTTTGGTTTTAGGTTTTTGTTTGGTTTGGTTTGTTTTTTCTTTTTTCTTTTTTTTTTTCTTTTTTGTTGATGTTTTGGTTTGTTTTGTGTTTTTGTTTTGTCTGGTTTAATTCGTTTTTTGTTTTATTTTTATTTTTGTTTGGTTGGTTTGTTTTTGTTTGGTTTGGTACTTTTTTTTGGATTGGTTTGATTTTTGTTTTGGGGTTTTTTTGGTCTGATTTTTTTGTGTGTGTGTTTTGGTTTGGTTTGATTTGTTTTTGTTTTTTGTTGTTGTTTTTTCTTTGCTTTATTTTGTTTTGTTTTGTTTTGGTGTGTTTTTTGTTTGATATGTTTTTATGTTTTTTATTATTATTATTGGTTTGGTTTGTTTTGGTGTGTTTTTTGTTTTGGTTTGATATGTTTTATGTTTATTATTATTATTATTATTATTATTATTGGTTTGTTTTGGTTTGTTTTGGTGTGTGTTTTTGGTTTGAATTGTTTTGGTTTGGTTTGATTTGTTTTTTTGGTTTGGTTTGGCTGGTTTGTTTTTGGTTCGGTTTGTTTCGTTTTCTTTTTTGGTTTGGTTTTTGTTTTGTTTTGGTGTGTTGTCATTGTTACTTTATTAGTATCAGTACTATTATAATCTTTTTTTCTCATTTTTATAACTGCATATAAAACACAAACAAAACATAACAGCTGTATTACAACAAAAATGCACTAAAGTGCTCTGACGTCTCATTGGCGTTAACATTACATTTATTTTTACAAAAGTATAAAGTCATTTTTATAGCGTTATAAATGATTAAACATTTTAACTGTTAAAGTCTAAAGCCCTTTACACTGTTTGTGAGAGAGTAGACATTCCCTCTTACTACTATTTTAAAGGAATTGTTTGCTGTCAGGCTATAAAATGGGTGAAAAATGCATCATAACAGGGGTCCATACAACTACAGAGTCTTCTGAAGCCAGACGGCAGCTTTGTGTGAGGAACAGACTGAAATTTATGTTGAAAATATTCCCTTCCGTTATAGCTCTGAAATCTCTCTTATTTTTTTTCCAGTGAATGTCTCTGTCCAAAAAGAACTAGTTTTTGAGGAACGTTTGTCGTCTGGAAACATGCATTTTGGATCTGGTGTAAGGAGTAAATGTGCTGTAAGCGTGTCAGTGCATTGTTTTAAATCTGTGTGTGTGTGTGTGTGTCTAGTATCAGCAGAAAACCTTGAGAAGTGCCTGAGACAGATGGAGAAACACCTGCTGCAGTTGGAGAAGGATCTGGACACTTTCAGCACCGCAGACAACCAGCAGGACCTGTTCCACAGCAAGATGGCAATATCCTTTCACATTTGCATGTACATTTTTTATGTCTAAACACTTTGATTCATTGTTGGTTTGCTATCAACATTGTTAGTTCTTCTGCACATGGTGGCGACACGTTTTCTAGCACCCTTGTCAGCCGCACACATATTCCCAAATGCTAATCAGAGTTTATGTCTGCGTGTGCGAATTAATTATTAATATTGAACTTCACCGGGCTGCATGTGAAACCGAAGACAGTCTGATAATGGAGTTGTACATTCCTGTACTTGCTTGTTAGTTCTTTTCCCTGCCGTCTGTCATTGCACTCGAAACCGTTCCCTGCGGTCTGGATGCTGTCTCCTCTGCAAATGGCAAACGTTTGAAAGCCAGACGTGTTGCCAGGGGAAATACCAGGGGCACCAACTAAACGCTGAACAAAACATATACCCAAATAATCCTCGATGAACCTTTCTTCTCATGCATTTTGTATAGTTCGACAGAGAAGGTATTCTTGGGGAGCTTCATTATTTATGTTTCTGACATTTTATTTTTTACTTTTATGCTTGCTGTTTTATGGGCGAAAACAGCTTTTTTTACTTTACTACTTTAGTGTGGTGCTCATGATCCAGTAGATGCCTGTGTTCTGGATCTGACCTGACTGCTCTACCCTCCACGCTGTCCTGGCTAGACTCTACCAGGGGAGGTTATTATCTTACTCACCAGCCACATAGTGGACTGTCTTCCACCCTACATCCCCTTCTCTCAAGCATTTTTTTTCTTTTTGTTTCATGCAGTACATTTTATGTTACTTTTTTGCTTTTGTTTTTGTTTGCCGTGGAATTTTACTTTCTTTTTTATTATTCTTCTCCTCCATTCTTTAATAGCTGCATTTAGTACTTCATCCCTGCTGAGATTTTTTTTTTTTATGAATGCATTTACTAAAGTCTTAGTGAGCTACTATTTTTGGGTATTGATTTTTAAATTTGGACACGCGAAAATATGCTATCTTAGTGGGCAGCTCACTAGGTTTTCAGATAGCAATTATGAACTGAGAGTTTTTGCTTTGGTCTCTCTGGGAGTTGATGTTGCATGTGTAGGTTTTGTTTAGTAATTTGTGAAAATATTAGGATTCCAGGAAATGGTCTTATAGTACCGTAATGACTGTTGGAGTTATTCATTATTGGATCTTTAATTGTTCTGTTTAGTTTTTTTTATTTTTTGTTTGTTTGTTTTTTAACTCTTAAATGCAGTGCTCCCTCTATTTTTTTTTTTTTTTTTGCTGAACAGAACTTTTCTATATTGGCCAGACATTTGGACACCCTAGCAAAAACATTCTTTATAACAGACCCTGTACAGCGTACACACAAAAAGGAGTGTAACCTTTATTTTTAATGTGCTATTTATGTTTGATTTGACCCTTGTTGTAACTAAATGATGAACTTGAAAAAATGAAGCAGATATTGGTCATGAATTCCATTTTTGAGGTCAGCTTTTTAAGTAGGTGTATAATATAATATAATATAATATAATATAATATAATATAATATAATATAATATAATATAATATAATATAATATAATATGAAAAAATGAGGCTGATATTGGTCATAAATTCCATTTTTGAGGTCAGTTATTTAGTAGGAATATAATATAATATAACATAGCACAGCATAGCATAACATAACATAATATGAAAAGATCAAGCAGATATTTAGTAGATATATAATATAATATATTATTTAAATGAATATATAATATAATACAATGTAATATAAAAAAATGAAGATGATATTGGTCATGAATTCCATTTTTTGAATATAATATAATATAAAAATGATATAATATAATATAATATAATATAACATGAAAAGAGAAGCAGATATTGGTCATGAATTCCATTTTTGAAGTCAGTTATTTAGTAGGAATATAATGTAACATAATTGAATTGAATTGGAGGTAAATTCTATTTTTGAGGTGAGTTATTTAGTAGGTATAAAATATAACATGACATAACAGCATAGCATAACATAACATAAAATAATATAATATGAAAAGATCAAGCAGATATTTAGTAAATATATAATATAATATAATATAATATATTATTTAAAAGAATATATAATGTAATGTAATGTAATATAATATGAAAAAATGAAAACGATTGTGGTCATAAATTCCATTTTTGAGGTCAGTTATTTAGTAGGTATTTAATATAATATCATATCGTATCATATAATAGAATATAATATATTATAATACAATATATTATTTAATTGAATATAATATAATATAATATAATATGAAAAATAAAGCAGATATTCCATTTTTGAGGTCAGTTATTTAGTAAGTATTTAATATATTATATAAAATGAAAAAATTAAGTTGATGTTGGTCATAGGAGGTGAGTTATGTAGTAGGTATAGAATATAACATAATATATTATAATATAATATAATATGATATGATATAATACAATATAATGTAATATGAAAAAATGAAGCTGATATAGGTCATGAATTCCTTAGTTATGCTTAATATTAACGGTAGCATTTAAAGTAACGGACATCCATAATACACCCATTATTTTGAAACCGTTGATTGAACCCTCCTTTCCAGCTGTGACATAATAGTACATGATGGTTATGGCCTTTTTAACTGTAAATGTCTGCATGAGGATTGCATGGCAGTATGGTTCATTTAATGCACCTGTTAGTGTGCATGTAGCTTAAATGCGTTTGTCTATGTAGTGTGTGTGAGTGTATGCGTTTCAGGTGTTATGGGGTGTTTGTTAATAGTGTGTCTTAGAGGTGATGTGTGTGAGTGTAACAGTATGAGAGTGTCTAACAAGCTCAGGTGTACAGAAGAAAATCGATGCTTTTCTATCCCTCTGCACAGAGCTTGTGTTCAAGGGTCAGCTATCAGCCTCTCTCTCTCTTTATTTAGTTTAGCTCTCTGTCATTTAGAACAAAAACCCAGAGTCTACCTTCCTCTCTCCTTCCCCTGTCAGCATTAACACCGTTCAGCTCCATGCGGCACGGGCCCTTTTCTGTCCTCTGAGCTCTTAGCACCAGCAACCAGATCAGTATTAAAGTTAATGAAGTCTTATCTCTCGCTCTCATACACCGTCTGTCCTTTCATTAGCTGATCGCGTCCCCTGCGCTTTTTTCTTTCTCTAATCAGAGAGACGAAGCAGGTGTGTTTGGAGGGCGTGAATGAACTCGCAGTATAAAAGACAGCAGAGGAGACGCACAAAACAGGTCTGTGTGCATACGCAGCCGAATGAACTCCCTAAAGATTTCATGTGTATGCCAAACAAGCATCGCTGGATGGCCTGTCTGACCTCCCATATAATGTCTTCATCATGAATAAGTCATGGAGGACCTGTTATACAGAGTCCTGGAGTGAGATGCGTGGGTTAGAGAAGCTCTGTCCAGTCACTAGATGTCCACTTGTTAGCAGAGTTCAGGCTAATAGTCACTTTCCTTGCCTTGGAATACCTGATTATGCAAGTTAAGGTCTGCTTGCAAAGAAACTGTTGACTTTAAGGACAGTAGTTATCACACTAGATTTTTTTTAAAGAAGTCTTTTCTGCTCATCAAGGCTGTTTATTTGATTAAAAATACAGAAAAAAAAACAGTAACGTTGTAAAATATTATTGCAATTTAAAAGTGTTTTTTTTATTTTAATATACTTTAAAATAGAATTTATTACTGTTATGCAAAGCTGAATTTTCAGCATCATTGCTCAAGTCTTCAGTGTCAAATGATCCTTCAGAAATCATTTTAATATCATGATTTATTATCATATATTTTTTGGAACCTGTGATTCTTTTTTCAGGATTCTTTGATGAATAAAATGTTAAAAAGAACAGCATTTATTTAAAATAGGAGTCTTTTGTAACTATCTACGTTGCCGTTCAAAGTTTAAGGTCAGTGAATTTTTCTTTCTTTCTTTGTTTGAAAGAAATTAATACTTTTATTCAGCAAGGATGTGTTAAATTGATTTAAAAAAAAAAAAGTGATAGTAAAGACTTAGAAAATATTTCTATTTTGAATAAATGCTGTTCTTTTTAACTTTTTATTTATCAAAGAATCCTGAAAAAAATATAATAATAAATTAAGCACAACTGTTTCCAACATTGATGGTAAATTAGCATATTAGAATAATTTCTGATCGATCATGTGACACTAAAGACTGGAGTAATGGTTGATGAAAATTCAGCTTTACATCACAAAAATAAATAATATTTTAAAATATATTAAATTATAATTATTTTGCAGGAATGCATTAAATGACTCAAATTTGACATTTTAAGAAAAAATTAAATTAAATTTTAATTAAAAAATCAAATGAAATCTTTTCAACATTTTATTAGTCAAATCATTTTCATTTTATATTTCTCCTTATGCATTTATATTCTGAATTTGTTTTATTTAATGTTAAATATAATGTTGAATGTACACAAATATATACTACCGTTCAAGAGCATGCCTGAGTTATATGTATATGTGTATATATATATATATATATATATATATATATATATATATATATATATATATATATATATTTATCATGGTTTGAACAAAGATATTAAACAGCAGAAATGCAAAAATATTTTGCATAGTATCAGAATACTACAATGATTTCCGAAAGCTCATGTGACACTGTAGACTTGACTAATGGCTGCTGAAAATTCATCTTTATCATCACGTGAATAAATTGCATTTTAAAATATATTAAAACAGTTATGTGAAAATTATACGAATTCTTCCCACAGTATTGCAGTTTTGTTTTTGGTCAATTTTTTGGTCATTTTTGATGACAAAGGACTTTTGTCTAAAACTTAAAAAATATTTTACCAAGCTTGAACAGCATCTACAGTATGTGTACAATGTGCATACACAATACACATTTGAATCATAATGCCCATTAAAACAAACAAAAAAAATAAATAAATAAAATTAATTAAAAAAAAATGTAGCTATATTTCCATGTATTTTTGTTTATGAATTTTACATTTTTATTGTGTGGGACACATCCTCAATGTTTCATAAAAAAGTCTTCAAGCAAACTCAGATGAGATCTACTGTCCTAATGTATGAGTTGAAGATAAAAGTATCTTTGATAAATCAGATGCAGTGTTATTTATAGAGAGTGAGCAGAATACCCTAAAGCATTTTGCAGGCTTTCACTTAAAGACGGGAGAATGACAGCAGGAAAGACTGTCATCTGTTGTGTCACTTAACTTCAGATCTGTTTGTAGTGTGACTGCGCTTCACAGGGGCCGCCGTGCTGCCGTTCGCAAGTCAAATTTGAGAGCACAACATACTGAAAAGTTCACCCCGCGGCCAGCTCGTGCAAACACCACATAAACACACACTTACACTCTGAAGTTCACGCCGACACAAAAGAAAACCTTTTTTGGACGTTGTTCCGAAGTTTTACCACAAGTTTTTTTTTTTTTTTTTAAGTGAGGCACCAGCTTCAAACAGGATTACTAATTAAAACCACATCAAAGTCAAATATATTACTATGATATTTAGAGTAAAACTTGCCATCTTTGCATAGGCATTTCTGACCTCACAGCAAGGATTACACCCAAATTCTCTCTCTTTCATGTTAGTGTTACAGCGTCAGTGCATGCATGCATATGTGTGAGAAAACATATGTTGTAGATGGTAGTGTGAAATGAAAAGTTTCTTTGCCCTTGAGAGTGAATCTGTGTGGGTTGTAGGTCAGTTGTGCTTTTATAGATCTGTAGATCCTAGTGAAACACTTCATTCATACAGCAGTAATGAATTTGAATATTTAAGCTCTTTGCTGAGCCCTTTTGTTTACATACTATAAAAAAATTCTTTGTCTCAACCCAAGGGCGCTTATGTATGGATATAAATATTCTCCTCTTGGCCTTTGTTTCTTTCTTTGTCTGCCAATGTTGATAGTGCTTTCCATACCAAGAGGGGAATCTTTGATCTTCATCAAAGATTATCTCTCATCCCTTTTTCTCACACCAGACCTATGTTCAGAATATGTGATGTTTCTGTGCACTCATCCATGTTAGTATGTGACAGTATGTGCATGTGATATGCAAGTAATCACATGTAGGGTGTTAATTAGTGGCTTTTGCAACTATTAATATTTCTGCTTCATTTGAATTTAGATGTGTAGGTTGATTTGCACCATTTGTTCTACAAGTATAAATCAAATCTCAAATTTACAATTTTTGCGATTTGGTGAAGATAATACAGGCAGGGCAAAATATTTCCATAGATTTGCGCTGAAGGACCTGAGCAATATATCGAGAGCTGAATATTATTCCTCCAGCAAACAATATAGCACTAGCATTGCACTAGCGACGCCAAGGTCGTGGCTTTGATTTGTAAAAAAAAAAAAAAAGCATTAACTGATGCATTCCTTGAATTCAGTGCAAGTCGCTTTGGATAAAAGCCAAATGCATACATGTGTATGCAAATCATAGAGGTGGATGGACCTTGAGCCAGTAGGCAATCATGTTGTCATTGTGGTGGTGAGTTTTGCACAAAGCACTATTTTACACAGTTCTGAATGAATATATCTGCGTTCAGTGTGGCCATAAGGGTCAGTATAAAACCATGGGCTTTGCAGAAATTTGCAGCCCACATACTGCCATTAGATCTGCATGCAGTGAGTGTGGAACGTAAACACTTGTTTAAATGGCTGTCTGTATTCACTGGAAGGATTTTTTAACCATCTGTAATTATGTTTGTTGATGAACAAAATGCCTGTGTGTATACATTCATTCTCAATAAATTACATGTTTTGCATTGGCTCCTACTATACACACAGACGCAGTTTTAATTGGCTAAAGAGCAGTCACGGATTCAGAACTCGGATCTCTGCAAGTGCAGCAGTTTAACTGTAATTAAAGTGAGCTGGACTTTTCTATGTGGATTATTTATATGCTTTTAATTTGTGTGCATGTGTTGGTTTCACAGTTCTGTAGCAAGTGTTGCATTATGGGTGCGAAGCCATGCGATCAGGGATTACAACATTAATTGTTTTTATTTTGGTTCACTCTACACAGAAGCTATTTTTACACTCCTTTTAAAATAATAAATTTAAAAAAATATAGAATAAAATAAAGATTTTATTGATTCATTAGAATGTAATGTTTTGCCATGATTTTATTTTTAAAAAATTGAGGAATCGTGATTTTGAATAGACATTGCCAAAAATTCACATTTTTTTTCTGCAAAGTCATTTACAAGTGATTTGTTTAACATTTATATCAAATTGACAACTTCATGTGTAGTGCTCTTGGAATAGAATTTTCTTTAAATCAAGGGTTAATTAAGAACAAATTACTTGAATCATTTTCAAGTTGACTAGTTAGAAATCGTAAACAATAAAAAAATTGAGAATCGGTCAAACGTTCTAAAAAAAAATTTAATACTGCACAAAAATGAACATGGCAGTCGCGCTCGGATCCACGGCAAAACAAACGGTCCGAGTTCGCCTGAATGAGGTGGTCTCGGCTTGATTGAGAAAAGCACTCTGGAGCGGTCCAGTTGTAGTGAGAAAGCAATCCGATCCAGCGGACCAACGAATCAGGCTATATCACAATGTATGATGGGTAATTAAGCTCTGTGAAAAGCAGTAGCTTTTTTAATTGCGATTTAATCACGGTTAATAAAGAGAAAATGTGATTAATATTCAGTTGACAGCACTAGTTTTTATGTTTTAACAAAATTGCATTTGCAAAATTGCATTTTAAAAAAAAAAAAAGTGCCGTCAAATCGATTAATCGATTAATCGACGGCACTTTTTTTTTTTTTTAATGCAATTTTGCAAATCCAAAATATATGTGCGTGTGGTGTATATTTTTATGTGTATATATATATATGTGTATATATATATATATATACACATCATATATATATATGATGTATGATGATATATGATTTGTATTACATATAAATATAAATATAAATATAAATATAAATATAAATAAATACACAACACTCGCACGTATGTTATGTACACACAAACTTTTATTTTGGATGCAATTAATCACGATTAATCGATTTGACAGCACTATTTTAAATGAAAAATTTTGTGAAAACCCTAATGCCAAGTGAGGTTAATTGCGATTTAATCACGTTTTAGGATTTTTTTATATATATATATATATATATATATATAATTTATGTTTTAAATATATACATTTATGTGTTTATTTATATATACATATAAATATACACAGCACTCGCACATATATTTTACTCCTATGAGCACTATTTTAAATGACAAATTGTTTGAAAATGTATACATTCACTTTCCAGTACTAGTCCTTGACGATGAGTCCTCACAGTTTCTCTACGCAGGCGAGAGATCACTACCAGAAGCTGGTGATCATGCACAGTAATATGGTGACCCTTTACCTCAACATGCTGGAGTATTTCGCCATCGACCCCAAGAAGACCTCCGTGGAGGAACTCTTCACTGACCTCAGCAACTTCAGAGCCATGTTCATGGTAAGCCGCCCACTCTGATTCCGATCGTAATCATAGCCGCTATACCTTATGAAATGAAGTCATGTCAGTGGCTGGTTCAGGCCGGCTCATGTTTGCAGGATCTGCAGCTTTGCTGTAGACCCACACCTGCTTTACAGGGAATAATCTGGTTCTTTCTCCTCCCAGCCTTCATCCTTTTTGGCCCGCAAGCCCTGACCTACTCAAACAGGAGGAAGTATCATAAGTTGATAATTAGTAGCCAAATATTGCTCATCCTTGAATGATAGGTGCAGGTTACACACACTTTGAGATTGAGCTCTTTCTGTCTCCACTTACTGTCATTGAGTGTGATTGTGTGTACATGCTTTCACACACTCCCTTCATTCCCATTCTGAAGGTTCTAGTGCACTAATCTGACAAAAGAGAAGCCGCCTGTCTCCTTTATGAAAAGCCATTTGAGATGCAAAGTTATTTTCCACTTGGCTGCTACAGTGATGAGACGAATCTCGTCACCTTTATTATTTTAAATGATTTTATGATGGAAATGCTGAAATTTGGGGAATGAGCTGACGGTGGGTCTGCCATCAGATGCATGATAATGCACTCCTGTGGTGCGTTTTTGAAACCTGTCCCCGGTGCAGCGAGGGACGTGGAACTGGGTACTGAACTGTACTCCGTCAGACTTGATGAGTTTTCAGACTCGCTGTGAGACAAGGCGACAGAGTGCACGATAGGGGTTGTGATTGACCCAAATCGTCAGTCTGAAAAGTGAGGCATGAAGGGTACAGGCTGTCGTGTTTAAAAGAAGATTCTTGATTGTGTTTCGCTTTATAGACTTTAGACAGGGCCTCCTAAGGGTGCTACATTTGACTTTATAAGCAAAAATGAAAAAATGATACTGTAAGGGACAGATTGGTCAACATATCAATATAATATCAACTCAATCCGAGCAGTCCTTAACCGTCTTCAAGAAATGGCTAAAAACACGTCTTTCATCTACACTTAAACCTTTTACAGTAGCACTCTCTATTTTATCTACTTCTTTTTTATTTCTTTTATTAAAAAAAAAAAAAAAAACACTTGACCCTCCAACACTTGCACTCAAACTACTTGTTTTCTTTTTATTTAATATAAAAAAAACTCTCTAACACTAACATTGTCTATTCTTTTTCTATTCTTTCGGCTTTTCTTTTTATTTACTTTAAAGTATTGACCTTCTAACACTACCATTCTCTATTTTTTTTCTATTCTATTAACTTATTTTCTTTTTATTTATTAAAAAAAAACAAGTCAAAGCACTTACATATTATTGCTCTTTTGTTGGTTTTAATTGCTTCTGTTGTCCCCATTTGTTAGTCGCTTTGGATTAAAAGCATCTGCTAAATGTGATATAGTGTACTGTAATTCAATATACTACAATAAATCATTAGGAAAGACACTGTCAGTACTTATCAGTGTCATCAATATGTTGGCTGATACAGAGTTTTTTTGAAAATTTCCAAAAAAAAAAAAAAAAAAAAACAACAAACCAGGGTTCGTACAAGGTGCTTGAAGTACTTGAATTTGACTTTTGGAAATTTAAGGCCTGGAAAACTCTTAAAAATAGCAATATTCCCGAAGAGGTACTTGAAAAGTGCTTGAATTATTGAAAGAAAATTATTGTATCTATAAAATAAGTGTTTCATATTTTATATACCTTTCACACAAATTTCACGGAATTCGAAAAGCAAAATTCTTTTTTTGGCTCATTTCAGTTAATAAAACTAGTAAAAAAAAAAAACTAGCGAGCAAAGCCAGTAGTAGTGCTGACAATGTTGTGGAAACATGGTTCGCAAAAAGAGAAACACATGAACAAAATCAATTGAGTGAGTCATTTACGCTGGAACCGCTCCGAAGTCACAAGTTTAAATCAATCGGAGCGGTTCCAGCGTAAATGACTCGCTCAATTGATATTTCTCTTTTCATGTCTATACGTTCACAAACCGTTTAATTTAGATCGGAACTTCGCATATCACAAATTGTTTGATTTAGATTGGAACATCAGAGCAGGTTTGCAAATCTTTTGCTTCACATCGGAACTTTGGAGTGCGGATCGTGAATCATTTGATTCAGATCAAGACTTTGTTGCAGGTTTGCGAATCATTTGATTCAGTTTGTGACTTCAGAGTGGGTATCATGAACCATTTATTTCAGATCAGGATTTCAAAGTGGTTTCGCACTTTTTTTCTAATTTATTTATTTATTTATTTATTTATTTATTTTTAATTAAATGGTAGAAAACATCATACCATTAAGGCAGTATAGTAATCCCTTATGAAAATTAACCATGGTTTTAATTTGAAAGAGAATACATTGTTTGAAAAACAGTGCTTGAAAAGTCCTTCAAAGTCCTGGAATTTCATTTTACAGTATTTGTACGATCCCTAACACACAAACAAACAACAACAAAAAAAAAAAGTAATAATTTAATTAGAAGGGTTATATTAACCTATTAAGATTTTGCTTACATCTATATGTAAATATATATTTTTTGCTTTTTTAAAAAAATAAATGTCTGAGGTAAATCAATAGCCATTACATTTTCAGTAATTTAAGTGTAATTTATGAGATTTGTTGTATTTTAAATCCAATTTTTCTTTGGAAAAGGCAAAAAATTGATCATACTGATTTCAAAGTTAAGGATTCATTAGTTTGAATATACACTGAGCAAAAACTATCATAACGTCTTCGTTGATAATTCACTTTAGCTATTTTGGATCAGACATCCCATGTTTCCGTAGTGACTACACATTTTCAGTAGTGACAGTAATGCTTTGGTAGCGACCACATCACAAAACGTTACTAAAAATTGCATAACTACTAAAATTTAGTTTATTTCCCCCAAAATAAAGGATTATGTGTTCCCTTTTGTCACTAACGAAATGATGATATGTTTTGCTCGTGACGGTTTCGGGAGTGACAATTTTATGGCATAAAAAACAGATTTTGGTAGTGACAATTTTAGATCTTTTTGAACCTACTTTAAATATGGCATATCTGACTTTGCACTGTGGATTTTAAAGGTATGTAGCCAGATGTGAATGTTCCTCTCCTCTCCTTCCTGTCCTCTGCTTCTCTTTCTCTCCTGTCCGTTCTTCACCCTCAAACAGAATGTCCCTCCCTCTCTCCCTCTTTCAGCCCTTTTCCAGGTCAGTGAGTTTTCAGCCCTCAGAAGCAGCTTGTTTAAATCAATGCTGAGGAGTGGCAGGGGACCAGCAGTAGAGCAGGAGGCTACAGGCCTTCATACACACTCACCTTACCGCAGCAGCGTATGCACTCACACATTCCTGCACGGCATACACTCACATGCATGCAGACCTGCAGCCACACATGCTTAGTCATCCTCTCAATAACATCTCTCTCGTGCTTTCTCCTCGGTGCTGACTGCTTTTTCTGCAGAATGACATTGACAGGATGTCTGGGTTTTGATGGAGATTGTTTTTGGCTGCTGCTCCACTGATTCCCAGAAGTGTGGGCACATACTTGCGCACACACAGTCAGACTTCTCACCCTGTTTTTATATTCTCTTTCTTAAGGTGGAAAAGTGACAAAAATGACGAAAGAAAAGAAAGACAAGAGACTATAGGAGACAGACTAATATGGGAGTCAAAAAGACAATTAAATGAAAAAAAGGGAGGGGAAAAAGTAATAATGCTGCTGCACCAGCAAATGACCATTCCTGCCAATCAGACTGTTATGAATAATTGAATTTGTGTAGGGAGAGGTGAAGATCCCACCTTACCTCACCTCCTTTCACGTCTCCTCCATAAAGGAACATTCACTGTGTTTCTGAACACAGCAAGCTGCGTCAGCAGCATTTTTTGTCATCATGACACATTCAAATACTAGCATAAGCCGATTATGCTTAACAATGCTATAATGTAGGCACTGTGGGTGATTTTTATCTTTCAAAAACCTTTCCTCCCCCCCAGTTTTTATGACTGTGTTTGATGAGTGTTTTAGTCTTATTTTCTGTTTCTAATATCCTTGTTGATTGTGCTAGGTTGCACCAGAACAAGTACGCAAGACTGCATACAATATTATGCTTTTGAAGTACATCTTTAAATACAAGTGTATTTTGTGCTGGGCAAAATTATATGATCAAATTCTATGTCAAAAAACTTTAATGTCTTATGTCGTGTTGCTGCTAAATTAAATTTACCTTGTTATACAGGTAATTATATTATATTTAGGGGCCAATATAAAAGGCACCTATTGTATCTGTTTTCTTCTTCTTCTGCTCAGGGAGTCTATGGCAGACCATAGAACCCCTTGTGGGAAAGTTATGAAATTTGGCACACAGATAGAGGACAGTCTCAATATTAACCACAGCAAATTTGGAGTCTCTGTCTCAAACACTCTAGCGCCACCAATAGGCCAAATTGTATGTCTGATTTTCACCAAAATTGTTTCGGATCATCTTCGATTCTTGCTAAAAGTTATCAATCGCTGTTTGTTATCCACGTTTTTCCTGAGTAACCAATGAGCTGCACTATGATGGATTTCAACTTCCATTTGGGTGCTTTCATGTTTTGGTCTCTATAGAAATCCATGTTAAAACTGGGTAAAAAAGATCGACTGAATGGAAACTTTTTCAATATAACTAAATATAATAATGTGCATAGGTTTAATGTTATATTATCGGCTCAGAAAATGTTAATTCGAATAGAAACGGGAAATGTAAAGCACCGGTCCAGTCGGGCGAGACTTCCATGTTCAGAAAAACGTGGATGCCAAACCGTTTTCATAAAGCGTGTTAATAATTTTGACGAAATTTGCTCAAAAATGGACATGAGACTTTTTGGTACATGTTACAACAAGCATCGCGATTTTGGCGTAGCTTGTCAGTGCTTTACGGCTCTGTGTATTACTTGCCGCTCCAGCTGAACGCACGTGATGGAGCTTTACTACTAATCAAAGTACCGGCTTCATTGACTAAACGCGCCTCACGACATCGTGCGATTATCGTTACAGCCCTACTAAAAGCCCATGAGCCATTTCAGCACAGCACTGGTCAAAATATATAAAAATGTGACATTTTTGTTGATAATTTCTGATCAGTTTGTAAAAAACCATGAGAGTGATCTCATTAGATTTGGAACGGCATACTAAATCAAACTATACAAAATTTTCCTATGTCAGCCATTTTTAATGTGGACCATTTTGAATTTTATAGTAAAATGCTGTATTTTTCGAATGCTTTAGCATATTGTTATGAATTTCATGAATCTTATAGAATCACACATAGATAGAGGACAGTCTCAATATTAACCACAGCAAATTTGGAATCTCTGTCTCATACTCACTAGTGCCACCAATAGGCCAAATTTTATTTGTCTGATTTTCACCAAAATTGGCTCAGATCATCTTTAGACAATGCTTGCCAAAAGTTATCAAAAGCTTTTTTGATATACCAAACCGTTTTCATAAAGTGTGTTAATGAATTTGACAAAATTCATGCAAAAATGGACATGAGGCTGTGTCTTTGCAATGCTTCAGCGGATTTAGGGCGAACTTGGTACGTGGTATAACAAGCATGACCTAAAGGCCCATGTGCCATTTCGGCACAGTACTACCTATAGGTAAAAAGGTATAAAAATTTGACATTTTGTTTAGAATTTCTGACCAGTTTGACCATGACTATGGCATACCAAATCAAACGATACCAAAAGTCAGCCATTTTTAACATGGACCATTTAGAATTTTGTAGTAAAATGCTGCATTTTTCAAACGCTTTAGCATATTATGCATTTTATGAATCTTATAAAATCACTTGCAGGAAAGTTATGAAATTTGGCACATGGATAGAGGACAGTCTCATCTTTAACCACAGCAAATTTGGAGTCTCTAACTCAAACTTTCTAATGCCACCAACGGGCCAAATTTGCGTTCATGTTTCTGCTAATAACTTTTGAACTGTAAGGTCTAAAGGGCTTTTTCAAGCTCGTCCTAGATGGTTTGTCCAATTTTCACCAAAATTGGCTCAGATCATCTTAAAAGTTATCAAAAGCGGTTTGATATACCAAACGCAGTTAACAAATTTGTCGAAGTTTGTACGAAAATAGACATGCAGCTATATCTCTGCAACACTTTAGTGGATTCTGACCAAACTTGGCATCTGTTAACCATGGTCTTTACTGAGTTATTAAAGACAGCTCCTTTGCTCTTCATTTTACCTCTGTTGCGCTTGACCCCTTAATTGCTGCTTGCAGCTATATTTCCAGATTGTGATTTTTATTTTATTTATTTTTTGGCAGCTGTGATTTGTCAAAAAGTTTTCTTGCGCATAGGTAGACTTGATAAGATGCATATGTGCATATGATCGTGCAACTGACTTACAATGGAGGCTAGGTAGCTTCTCGGTAGGCTGCCTCAATTTGAACGTGTAAATGTCAAAAAATGCTGTCTGGGCTGTTGTCTATGATGCTTATGATGATACCCAAAATGCTGTCTTAGTTGGCAGCTCAATAGGGTTTAAAACAGCCATTGAGTGGAATCGATAAGAGTAAAGGACAAATGAAATGGCTCCTTTGCTCAGTGGCCAAGTATTGTCACGTGCGTTTCTGTTTGGCATATATATCATTATATTGTATTATGGTTACCAGATCCTTTTTCCTCTATGGTTGTATATTAGTGTATGTGTTGAGGTGTGGCCAGATTTTTTGCAATAGGGTTTGTTTTATAATCTTGAAATTCTGAGTGGCCACGTTGTGTTCTGTGTTTTTTGAAAAAAAAAAAAATTCGAGTCTCTTAAGCGAAATGCTAATAGTAATTTGATTTCAGACCTCGCTCTGAACTGCAGGTTGTTCTAGGAATATACTTGTAAAATACAAAAAAAATACAAAAAGGGTGAGAATTGTTTTAAGCAGCAGTTAATTAAGAGGCTAAAGCTCAAGAGAGCCACACAAGCCTTGCCAAACCTCTGAATCACACCCCATAATCCTGTACCGTGGGAGTTGCTGTGGCAACCACCACTCTTTCATTACTACTGTTGACTTTTGACCTTTAGCTGGCAGCTCTGTCTTATCAGCAAATGGCCACACTTTTACACGCAGACTCACAAGCACATCAAAACACTGAAGCGTTGTCGCAAAGTTCCTCATAACAGACCGACCAGGGGAGGAAGGTGTCAAGGTGGACATTCTGCTGCATACGGTTCATTCTGTGTGATCCTCATCGCTGACGTTCAAAAAGATGCTAATGTTGGACATGCCCTCGCTCGCCCCGAGCCCCTAGTGCACTGAGTGCTAGTCATTTTACATTGAACTATGTGTGTTTCAGAGTCTTTTAGTGTGCGCGTGTGTATGAGCGTTGCCTCTCTTTGCTCATCCACCCGGTTGAAATAGACCAGCAGCAGTTCGGCGGTGCTGACAGGAATCCAATTGACCGTGGCTAATGGCAGACAGACAAGGGAGAGTGGGTGAACACGGGATGACCTGCAGGCGGAAAAAGAGAGAGAGCAGGATGGAAAATGGGCATTCGCTCATCTCTCCTTGGCACAACCCTTAAAGCGACAATTCAAGACTGATAATTGCTATTTATGAAATATAAGTTCATTATATAGAGCTATCAGTGCAGTAAATACAGGATTTAATATAGTTCATCTCAATGATAATAACTCAAAAACTAATCGGATTGCATTGTAAGGCATCACAAGGTTTTTAACAATTTTCAAAAATCATGTTTTTCCATTGTGCATTCCAATTAATCACAATCAAACTGCAGTTGGGTTATTTTGATTAAGTTAAAAAATAAAAAATGCAGCTAACTAACACAATAACAGATTAAAAATAGCATATATACACACACACACACACACACATATATATATATATATATATGTGTGTGTGTGTGTGTGTGTGTGTATATATGTATATGTGTGTTTTTTTTTAATCTCAGTTTTTGTTTTTTTTTTTTTTTTTTCTTCAAAAATCATGTTTTATATATATGTAACAATAGCCAACAGTACATTGTATGGGTCAAAATTATCGATTTTTCCAAAAATCGTTACGATATTAAGTAAAGATCAGGTTCGATGAAGATATGTAAATTTCCTACCGTAAATGTCAACACTTAATTTTTGATTAGTAATATGCATTGCTAAGAACTTCATTTGGACAACTTTAAAGGTGATTTTCTCAATATTTAGATTTTTTTTTTTTTTTTTGAACCCTCAGATTCCAGATTTTCAAATAGTTGTATCTCGCCCAAATATTGTCCCATCCCAACAAACCATAGATCAATGGAAAGCTTATTTATTCGAATTTACATGATATATAAATAAAAAAATTTACCCTTATGAGTGGTTTTTGTGCTCCAGGGTCAGATATATATAAAAACAGTAAAAGTTCTGATGTAAAGTGTGATTAGTTTTTTTAACCCTGTAACAGATTTTGCGATTTCATTTCCATTTGATTGCTGGTGAATAAAAGTTGGTACCAAATGGCCAGCGTCCCGTCTCACCTTCAAACTGAGGGAATCCCTTCTGCTTTGGCAGTCGGTGTTAAAGACAGGGAGGCAGAGTGCTTCTGGGATTGACAGTGTCTATCGACTGCTTTCTGTCTTTGCTCTGTGCTAACAGAGACCTATTGGACAGCTGTAGAGCACCTCCCTTGGAGAGTTGTCTATACCCCCTATACGTCCAGTAACGAAATAAGATTGATTTACGTTAATTCTAGAAATTGTAGAGCACTTTGTCTGTGGTACTGTAGTTGCGTTTGTGTGTAGTTAGTCCCGTCTTGTCAGGTTACAAAGGAATCGCCAAAAGTAGTTCACGTCTTGCGTTTTGCTTTGAAGTTTTTTTCCCCCTTCAATTTGCCTCAGAGTTGCTCTTTAACATAAACAAAATGGCACCGTTTCGTCCGATGCCAAAGCAATTACTGTAGTGAAATTAGCTTCGGTCACTGTTACCCTCCATAGCGGGTCTGCATCTCCCTGAATTGTCTCCTGTCAGACTGAATTTGATGCGAGCGAGGGGGGAAATAGCGAGGGCCTCAGTCCTGGCACGACTGCAGTAATTAAGTTCAAACGATGACTAGAAAATGGAGCTTGGCTCTGTAATGAGAAAACAGACGATTTCGGGGCGAGGGAGACCGCAGAGTTCCGTCCTAATTTCTGCACCCTGTGTTTATCTCTTTCCCCTCGCTCTCCACCTTAACACAGTTAAAGGCCATTTATGCATATGAGAAGCGAGGAGTTTAATCCCCTATTGACTAGGAGAGTGGGCGGAGTCTAATCAGACACATCGGGCTTGGCAGGAACCGAGCAGATTTGTAGAGAGAGTGCCTTCATCAGATTAGCAGGGTTATATGAGGTAGGCAGGCAGCTGTTTTGATCTATATTAAGGCATGTCTTATGAGAGCCCAAGCTTTGAGTTTAAAGTTTTCCAGGCATCAATCACTTGTAACAGCATTTTAGACTCTATCCCGACACACTTTGTTCAGCTCACATGGAGTCGTTTCTCACGGTGAACGCTGATTTAAATAGACTCAAAGAGATACAAGCGCAGAAGTTTGCAGAGACCGAGAAACTAAACGCAAACATTTTGCACATAGAAGCTCCCTTGTTCCTGCATTTTCCACCAGAATGCTTCCTGGGCCAAAGCTGCACACAAACAAACACTCTTGGAGTCTTTCTCATTCACTGTCTACGCATCGCAAATTGGAAGTTATGTTTATCTAATAAAATTTGCATAGCATTTCTAGATGTTTTATTTCAGATAAAAATGGAAAAGACACTGGAGTTGTTTTGCAACAACAAAAATAGAAACAAGCTGTCATCGGGTGCTTCTAGTGTCTTTGTTATATTGAGAGCGATGGTTTTGTTTCGCGTTAAAGGGATAGTTCCCCTAAAAATAAAAATTCTATCATTAACTATTTACCCTCATGTTGTTCCAAATCCATAAGACCTTTGTTTATCTTCAGAACACAAATTAAGATATTTGATGAAATCCGAGAGCTTTCTGACCCAGCAATGCAACTGACACGTTCAAGGCCTAGGAAGGTAGTTAGGACATTGTTAAAATAGTCCATGTGACATCAGTGGTTCAACCATAATGTTATGAAGCTACGAGAGTACTTTTTGGGCACAAAGAAAACAATTCTCATAACTTAAAGGGGTCATCGGATGGCCATTTTCCACAAGTTGATATGATTCTTTAGGGTCTTAATGAAAAGTCTATAATATAATTTGGTTAAAAATTCTCAATGGTTGTGTAAAAAAAAAAAACACTCTTCTTACAGGTTTTTCATACATCCTTCATACCCATTCTGGTCGAGGCTGCTTTAAATGCAAATGAGCTCTGCTCGCCCCGCCCCTCTCTTCTTTCTATGGAGAGACGAGCCTGTTTACTTTAGCCACATTTAGCCGCTAAACTTGCTAACTAGCACATTATTAGGAAAGGTGATCGTAAAAATTCATAAAAAAACACCTTATACTCACTTCTGCTGTAAGTGAAGCTTATGAGTGATTGATTCGCGCAAACATAGACGGATATATGTAAATTGGGAGGCGCATTCCCTTCACAAACAAACATAATCTACTGCTCAGATGTCGGGAGTAAATGACGACCACTATGTTCATTATTACATCCAGCAACACAACACCTCAATTGTTCCACTGCATGGATTTTTATCATTATAGGGTAGATTTGTACATACACTGCCAACACACATTAATGTTCAAACAACATGTAAAAGTGAACTTTGCATCCAATGACCCCTTTAAAGTAAAGAGGTATGATCCCCTGGTCTGATGTTAGTGTATCTAAAACAGCAGGTCTAATTTTGCTAATGACCTAGAACCATCATGTCATTTTCTACAGTGGAAACGCATTGACTAGGCCCAGATTATTCAGTGCATCCAGCGACGGCACCTTGTAAAGGAGTTTGTCAGAGAAGTTGATGGCTGGTGTTGTACAGTATGTCCAGAGAGAGCACGGCCCAGCAGTTAAAGTTCATCAGTAACGCTTTGTAATGGTGTGTGGGGGGCAGAGAGATGGATAGTGTATTCTGAGGAGTTTCCTCACCTCAGCTGTGTGTGGGATTCTCCCTTAACCCCTCATCAGTCATTTACACACACATACACGGATGCTGACTATGGCTAACAGCAAAGACTATGTGTGTGTGGGTAACCCTCATTCTCTCACACTCTCTTTCTCTCTCTCTCCCTAAACTCTCATCATCTTTATTTTGAGAGCGTGTGTGTGTGTATATGCGGATTTATAAGAATTTACGAGTCAGCTCCCTGCTGTTAACTTTTTAAAAGTCCAACTCAGTAATGGAAATTCTCATCATTTGCTCACCCTCATGCTGTTCCAAACCTGTATGAAAACTGTGATTTCTTCCATGGAAGACAAAAGGAAAATGTAGTGGAATGTACTGATAACTTAAAGGGATGGTTCACCCATAAATGAAAATTCTGTAATTAATTACTCAACCTCATGCCGTTCTAAACCCTCATGTCATTCCAAGATCTTTGTTCATATTCGGAACACAAATTAAGATATTTTTGATGAAATACGAGAGCTTTCTGAGCCTGCATAGACAGCAACGCAATGCTTTACCTATTTGAATAAGAATATACAGATGATGAACTAAAAAAGATGGATGCTCTATGTCAGAAAGCTCTTGGATTTCATCAAAAATATTTTAATTTGTAAGAACAAAGGTCTTATGGGTTTGGAACGACATGAGGATGAGTAATTAATGACAGAATTTTGGGTGAACTCTCCCTTTAAGAATATAAAAGTAGTTCCAACAATAGCTTTATGTGAGATACAAACTTAAATTTAAGTCATTATTCAATGAGAATCTATGCTTACTTTTTTTTTTTTTTTTAGGAAAAAGCCATTACAAAGGTAAAAAAAAAAATTCCCTTGTAAATCACTTTAAGGAGTCAAATATTGCCTCGTAATGGAAAGGCTAACTTAAACAATTTAGGAACACCTTCTAATCAATAATCAAAAAATCAGATAAAAAATTTGCCTTCCCATTACAAGGTGATATTTGACTCCTTAAAGTGATTTACAAGGGAATTTTGTTTTTACCTTTGTAATGGCTTTTTCCTAACTTTATTAAAAGAATGTAATCTTTTATGTCAAATTTTTAAATAAATAAATTAAAAAAAAAAAAATATATATATATATATATATATATATATTATTTTAACAAGAACAAGTAGAATGAGTTACCAATAAAATGAAATCAGAATTAACAAAATTAATTTGTACTACAGAAGAAGAGCACAAAAGTGGCTTGTGGGTGTATTTTCATTTGTTTAATGAGGCTCAGAGGCGGCATGAGTGCAGTCAAATTCATAAATTCATTTTGAGATTGTTTTAAATATAAAATTTTGAATATAAAAATATTAAATGGTTTAAATAACTAAAAAAGATACTTTAAAAAGGAAACAAGTCACTGATTTAATTACCGAATCATTCATTCATTTGATTTGTTCGAATGGCTGATTCATTCAGGAATAAAGCAAGTGACTCTTTATGAATGGGAATTTGAATCATTGACTCACTAGATTGGTTTAAACACGCACGTTCATTCACAAACCAAACACCACTGTGTTTAAATGGAGATGCGCAGCGGCTCAGTTGTGACTTGTTTCAAACTATTTTTGATGACGAAATAGAGCAAAATCAGGCAATAGTGTTGTAGTCAGACAATCTAAGTCATTTAATATTAACTTCTTGTTTGTTTAACTGTTGTATTAAATCAATACCTCATTTACAAACTCCCTTAAAAATCATTAAAAGCTGTCACTCAATGCAGTTCATCACGATCTCACAAAATTTCCATTATAATCAACAAAGTTCTCTACACTGCGCATTGAATCTCTTATTTACACTGTCTCTACACTGTGTTTATGAAAGGATTCATGAGATATGTCTGTGATGCATTACTCAATGTTGCAAAAGCACATAGAAACCTTTGAAGCTCCCCTCAGTGCAAACACAAATATGCTGATCGGGTCAGTCGCACTGGTGCTCCTAAATATTTTTTCATAGTTGCACACAGTAGTTTTTAGAGTGAACTATTCCTATAAGTGACAATAATCAGAATAGTCCTTCAGCAGTGTGGCTGGGAGATCCGCCTCTGCTGAGGCATATTGTGGCATCAGACACGGAAGCTGGGTCATGCCCCTGTATCTCCGATGCTCTCATAGCCAGCGGCAGCTTTATACACTGTGTGAAATCAACATGACTGGGAGTGACTGGGCCAACGGCTTTGATTCACATTCGATTTAATTCATCAGCGGTGTGTGGCGTACGTTAACAGTGATTGCTATTGATTTGGACTGAAGTTACACCTTTTCAGTATTTATTCACCATTGTGAGATTTACTTGTATCTCTAGCGGCGTATTGTACTGTATCCAAAAGAATCAATATCAGCACAATATAGTGCATCCTTTAAGACCTTGCAGACAATTGGAACGATCATCTCTACTTATTAAAAACAGGTTTTGTGACCTGTGTGTGTGTTACAATTCAACCTACAGTATGTGAGTAAATATAATCATAGTTCTTTAGAGAACGTCCATGTTTTTAATGCGTCCTTACTTTAGCAAACTGACCTTTTCCAGTAGTGTGATAATGAAGTGTGTAAAAGCACATAATAATGCCATTTAATGTGGAAACATACATTTCTTCTGTTGTGACGTTTCTCTAAGAGCCGTTCTTGTCGGCAAGTCGTCTATCATGGTGTTCAGCTGGGGATTAGACCAGCTCTTATGTTATTATTTTCTATTATGCTGCTGAATAGGCATAATGGAACATCCTCAGCCTTCTGCACATTTTCCACAGAGCTGTTATTGAACATCTAATAACTAGTTCACTCAGCGTTCAGGGTAGGCCCATCTGCTCCCAAACGCTGACTCACGCTGGAGCTGTCGTACGCCGAGGTGCTGTCGACTTAATCGTTGCGCCTGTTGACAATCTCTTACTCTAAACGGCTATCGATGCTTTACACGGTGGCCGCTGCACAAGAGGTTGCATTGACTTACCTGTCACAAGCGGTTCAGATGAGGCTACCGGTCACAAACGGAGCATGTTAGGTAACACCTCCTTCTGTGTAGTGCTTCGGAAGTGTTGAAACGGCATCTGTGCAATTCCACCGCATCACTTCCTGTGTGGAAAGCTTAGTTGCTGGCTCACAAACAAGCTTGGATGCGAATTATTTAATTGCCTCATTTGCTTTGTCAGTGAAGACTTTGACTATGTCAAATTGGATACTCGAGCACCACCAGAAAGTCAATAACTTCTAGCAAAATGTTTTGAAATGTGCAGGATTTGCATTTAACCAACATCAGTGATGACTAACAAGTCGCAAACAGTGAATTAGAAGTCTAAAAGTGTTGAAGGTAGGGCAGGGTCATTATGGATCCCCCTCTTGTATTAGTGTTGATATTGATGTCCGTGCTACCGAGCGTGAGGTCACGCACCGCTGCTTTTCATTCTCCCCTAATTCTAATGAAAGTGTTTAAAGCGCTCGGTGTGTGCGCGCAGTCACAGGCCTGTGGAGAGGAAAGCTGATTTAGCCCACCTTCCATCTCGCTATCCTCTTCCCCTCGTCAGGATTTACTGTGATCGCAGACTGTGGCCGTAATCCGCCGCATGCAATGGGGAATAAGCCTCGTTATCATGTGACTTATACCCTGTCCCGACCTGCCGTCAATAGTCATATTTCCTGCTCATTTAAGGGACTGCTGCAACTATGGATCTGCTGGAGATCCCCAAGTTTTTCCACAAGACAAATATTAGATATGATGGTTAAGTGTAAAAGGACACTAAAATGATGTGTATAGTGGAGGAGTATGTGAATAAGTAAATAAATATATATATATATATTATATAAAATTATATATATATATGGGTGGGCGATATGCTGGTAGACATGATTATCTGGTAACATTTGTAGTTTTTAACAATGTGGTTTTAAAACAAGTGATTTTTAAGCTGTTGAAATGCAATTAGCAGCGAAAGAGAACTCATTTTACTATATGCGCACACTGTCTGAGAGACTGTTTCTGAGACGCGCACATGGTAGATGGCGCTCATAAAGCGTGAGAGTATTGAGCAGTTATTTTTGCTGCTTCACAGGCCTTTAGAATCTTAGAATGTTAATTATTTTACCAAAATAAGAGGGAGCATGCAAAATGCATGTTATTGTTTATTTAGTACTGACCTTGAATAATATAGTTCAAATAAAAGATATTTGCATATAGTCAACAAGAGAAAATAATAGTTACATTTATAAAAATTACCCTGTTCAAAAATGTACATCCTCTGGAATCTTAAAACTGTTCTTTTTGAAGGTTGTTTATGAGTCTCTTATTTGTCCTGAACAGTTAAACTGCCTGCTGCTCTTCAAAAACTGTATGATTTTGAGGTCCATCTTTTCACACTGAGGACAACTGACTATTAAGCAACTATTACAGAAAGTTCAAATGCTCATTGATGCTCTAGAAGTAAAAGCCATGCAATAACAGCCGGGGGGTGAAAACTTTTGAAATTTGAAGATCCGTAAATTTAACTATCTTCTAACTATCTTTTAACCATGTAATTATCTTCTGTAGCCTCTGAAGGGCAGTACTAAATGAAAAAAATATATATATTTAGGTAACATAAGAAAAATGTACACATCTCCATTCTGTTCAAAAGTTTTCACCCCCGGCTCTTAATGCATGGTTTTTCCTTCTGGAGCATCAGTGAGCGTTATCCCTTTTTTTTTTTTTTTTTTTTTTTTTTTTTTTTTTTGGTAAAATAATTAACATTTTGCAGATTCTGAAAGGGGAGTGTAAACTTATGACCTCAAATGTACGCACACTTGTATGTGTCAAAATTCCTGTCTTTGCAATTATCCTAGTTTACAGTTATTTAGCTCTTAAGTGAAAGCAAACAGCTGAGAAGGAGAAAACAGTATGTCAGATCCAGGCAGCTCTTAAAGTGACAGCAGTCTAATATTCCTGCTGTCTATCATTCATGTTAATCAAGGAACAAAAGAGAGAAAATCTCTCACTGCTCTTGACTGAATCACTTTTGTAACTTAAATAAGGAGAAATATATATTTAATTACTCAGTGATTGTTTGTTTTTACATTTGATTATACAATGTATGTAGCATTTCTCATTTATTTGTTCTGCTGTAGGTTTTTTTTTTGTCCTATTGCTTGTGATTAGTTTCTAATTCTTATTTAATCGCTGACTACACTAGTAGTACACGCAAACAAATCATATATCCCTTTGCAAATGTGTGAGAAAAGAGTAAAGTTTTGAGCCTGGGATATGTGCACTACTTCTGTAAATACATTTAACTTCTTTAGAATCCAGAAATGCTGTACTCGTGCCTTTATTCAAATTATTGAATTATGAATTCAGGTCATTTTTATATCTCCATTTGCGTTGAACTCCCTCTCCCCACTCTTTCTCTCCCACTCTTTCTTTCTGCCTTTTCTCATTAAACCTGTTCGTCTTTTGCCTCTTACACCTTACCTTTGTGTAAGGTGTGCCACTGGCTCTTTTCCGCACACTTAGAAATACATCCATTATCTGGAAAAGGCTTTTAAGGCTGCGGAGAGAAAGAGAGCTGAAGAAAGAGGCATATGAAGTGTTAGGACAAGGTGACTGCTCTAATGATGTTTCTTTCTGATAGCTTGGTCTGATTGCCTGAGTGTTCTTACACCTAGAAAAGTAGCCCTCATCAAACCAAAAGAGGAGTTATAGATTTCTAACAACCCTCTTCAACCGCTAATGGTCCAAAAAGAAAAGAAAGCCAGCAAGGAGGGGAAATTTTGCTCTGTTCTTGCCCCCCAGATTTTCTCGAAGATGTCTGAAGTGCTCAGAACATTGTCAGAACCTGGGAATAAAATGCCTTAGTTAATAAGAGGTCTCTTGATGACACAATTTTCTCCACTTAACACTTTTTTCTTCCAGTTTGTACATCTTTCTTTCTTTCTTTCTTTCTTCCTTCCTTCGACTATATTTTTACTATTGCTGTTTTTATAATCAGAATTCTCTCTGTGCAGCACATTTTCTCCAACATGTTAATGTTGTTCTGTTAATTAATTAGGTAATATATGGTGCTACTATTTCATTAATTAAACTTATTTATATCAGGCAACTTTTCTGTGAATATTTTGATCCCAAGAGAGAAAATAAATGATGTTGTAACTGTCAGTGACTGAAGACTTTGCTGGGTTGTGTAAGTCTGCTTGTAGAGGTTGTTTAACTTTTATAATTTTCTACTTTTGGGAATTTTAATGATGTTATTGAATATGCAAAATTGCGTTTTATATACAGTTGTTCAATTGAATATATTTTGTAACTAATTATGATTTCAAATGCGACCAACAAGTTATTCATTAGATTGTGTTTACAAATGTTAACTTATCAGTTAATGCATTCATGTTATTTTTAATCACTTGCTAATATGCAAGTTTGCAAAATTAAAACACAAGTAAGCCTTCAAGAGCTCTTTAGTGACACGGTTTCAGTAGAGTAGCCATAACAAAAAAAAAAAAGTGATGTATTAGTTAAAACGACAACTGAATTACACATATTTCACATAATTTTGACGCTGACTCACTTCCAGAACAAAAATTTACAGATAATTTATTCACCCCCTTGTCATCCAAGATGTTCATGTCTGTCTTTCTTCAGTCTTAAAGAAATAGTTTTTTTTTGAGGAAAATATTTCAGGATTTCTATTCCTATAATGGACTTCTATGGTGCCCACCAATCTGAACTTCAAAAATGCAGTTTAAATGCAGCTTTAAAGGCGAAACGGTCATTTATTTTCTAAAAAAAAAAATTACAATTTATATACTTTTTAACCTCAAATTGCTCTGCATGTACTCTGTGTATTACGTTTTTTTTTTTTTAGGAAAACATTTCAGGATTTCTACTCCTATAGTGGACTTCTATGGTGCCCACAAGTTTGAACTTCAAAAATGCAGTTTAAATGCAGCTTTAAAGGGGAAACAATCATTTATTTTCTAAAAAACAATTACGATTTATGTACTCTTTAACCTCAAATTGCTTTGCATGTACTCTGTGTATTTTAGTTCGAGACAGTTAAGGTATGTCGAAAAACTCCCATCTCATTTTCTCCTCCAACTTCAAAATCATCCTACATACTAACAGCTAGATAAGACCCTTATTCTTCAGCTGGGTTTGTGTAGAGCCCTTTAAAGTTGCATTAAAACTGCATTTTGGAAGTTCAAACTCACAGGCACCATAGAAGTCCACTATATGAAGAGAAATTCTGGAATGTTTTCCTCAAAAAACATCATTTTTTTACAACTGAAGAAAGAAAGACATGAACATATTTGATGACAAGGGGGTGAGTAAATTATCAGAGTAAATTTTTGTTCTGGAAGTGAACTTCTCCTTTAATATGGTTTTAGCTAGCTTAAGCAACAAGTCATTTAGGATAGGTCAGTCAGGCATTTTGTTAGAAAAAGGAAAGGACGTGATGTGCCTTGCTCAAGGGCACCTCAGTCGTGATATTGAAGGTGGAAGAGAGCTCTGTATTCACTCCCCCCCACCTACAATCCTTGCCAGAACAGAAACTCAAACCCGCGAACTTTGTGTTACAAGTCTGATTCTCTAACCATTAGGCCACGACTGCCCTAAGCATTTTTGGTTGCTGTGGGAAATGGCTGTCTTGTCCATGTGACTGACACCACGAACTCTTTGAAGTATCCAGCCATTTTGGCGAAGAGTGTGATGCTTCAGTGTGTAAATTGAAGCTTGGCTATCATTGTACTTTCCAGCAAAGACAATGATCCGGAGCATGCATCCAAGTCTACCAGCGCTTGGTTCAGGGATGGGTCTTGGAATGTCCTTGAGTGGCCATCTCAGCCCCCGGATTTAAATCCCATTGAAAATCTTTGATGGGATTTGAAACAAGCGGTGGCAGCACAGAAAGCACAAAATGTCAGTGAGCTGGAAGCTTTTCACATGAGCAGTAGGCTAAGAGTCCAATAGAGAGGTGTCGGGATCCTCTGAACACTTGCCAGAAGCATTTATTGGAGGTTATAAAGGGTAAAGAATGCTCTGCAAATACTTTTTGACTCTTGGGGTTGAATAGTTTTGCACATGGACGTTTGTAGAGATTCAACCATCTATTCAAATGTCTATTTATAGAATGTTTACTGAGGATTGGTGCCACTTAGTTTTATTCACATCACCAGGATGACTTGTAGGTCAGGGGGTTAATGATTTTGATTGCAACTAAGATTCAATTTGAGCGTATAACTGGCAGCTGAGCTAAAATTCAGACATATAAAAAATACTTTGCTTCAACAGTTAGAAATTCTGAAATGGCTGGTTTCACGCCCATTCAATTTTCTAAGCTTATTAGCATGACTTGCACAATATTGCCAAAGCATCAAAAAGTTCACCCAAAAATGACAATTCTGTCATTAATTACTCACCTTCATATTGTTCCAAAACTGCAAGACCTTCATCCGAGAGCTTTCTGACCTGTTCAAGGGCGGAAAAAAAGGACAGTAGTAAGGACATCGATAAAAGAGTCCATGTGACATCAATGGTTAAACCGTAATGCTGTGAAGCTGCGAGTATGCTTTTTGTGCGCAAAGAACACAAAAACGAAGACTTTATTCAACAATGTCTTTTCTTCCGTGTCAGTCAGAACGTTGCATGTATACAAGCTTTATTAATTTATACGTTTAGAATTTTGTACTTGCATAATGTTTTACTTTAGAACCTAAAAAACTGAAGTGTCACCACTAAACACTGAACATTTGCTTCAGACTTTCCTTGTTTCCTCAATAGTCTACTCTATCTCTGTCTTTTTTTCTCTCCAGCAAGCAGTGAAGGAGAACGCAAGGAGAAGAGAGGCGGAGGAGAAGCAGAGGAAAGCGAGGATAGCCAAAGAGAAGGCGGAACGAGAGAAGCAGGAGCGGCAGATGAAGAAAAAGAGACTGCTGGAGGTCAACACAGGTGAGATGTTTATCAGTCACTCACCGAAAGTTTTCACGAGAGCAAGCTTTAGAAAAATCACCTTTGAAGATGGATGAAACGAGTCCCTGCACACGTTCCTAGGAGCTTGTTTTAAACCGACAGAAGAGAGAGACAAGCAAGAGCGTATGTGTGTCCTTTTTGTCAATCTGTTACCATGTGAACAGCCCGTCTCTGTTATAATACCACACGCGAGGTAAAAATTCTGATTTTGAGGACGTTGCTTTGTAACGACTTTCAGTTCTGAATCAGGCCAATCTGCATTTACACACTTCCTATAATGTTTACACGCTATTTGAGTGAGCATCAGCATCGTAATGATACGACACAATTCGTGATGATATTAAAGTTGTGATTGGATTACAAACAGGTTCTGTGCACTCGTGAGACACACATGAAATGAGTTTGCTGTAATATATGTTGCCACTCGTACTAGCCTCCTGCTGTTTGAGGAATGTGTGTTGAGGATGTACACACACACACAGCGGGCTCCCAGTGTTCACTGGGATGAGTTTTGTGTCCGTGTCGGGTGTCACGCTGAGTCAATACAACAGAAGCAGCCTGCAGTGTGTTCTTCATGCACTTAATACATACAAAAACACACAAATGATAATATGGAGTGTGGCGTGATGAGTAGTCAGTAGTGAAAGTAGTGTTGGGTTGGCAGGACTTGGCAAAACTTAAATGGCAAACTCTGTGGCAAGAATAAGGGAAGTCAAAAGTTTACATACATCTTGCAAAATGTTAATTATTTTATCAAAATAAAAGAGATTATACAAAATGCATGTTATTGTTTATTTAGTACTGACCTGAATAAGATATTTTACATAAAAGATGTTTACATATTGTCCACAAGACAATCAGAGTAAATTTAACTTTAGTCTTCTGGGAAACATGTAAGTAGCTTCTGAAGGGCAGTACTAAATGAAAAAATATCAAATTTAGGCAAAATAAGAGAAATGTACACGTCTTCATTCTGTTCAAAAGTTTTCACCCCCAGCTCTTAATGCATCGTTTTTTCCTTCTGGGGCATCAGTGAGCGTTTGAACCTTCTGTAATAGTTGCATATGAGTCCCTCAGTCAGGCTTGCCAGGTTTTCACAACAAAACCCACCCACTGACTACTCCAAACTAGCCCAAGCGTGTTTTGGAAGGGTCACCTGTAAAAATCGCATTCCGGGGGGGTAAAGCATACGTTTTTTGGCGGGGTTTTCCTGGTACAGTTCGCATCCCAGGGGCTAAATACTGCCCTCAGTTGTCCTCAGTGTGAAAAAATGGATCTCAAATTTATACAGTCATTGTTGGAAAGGGTTCAAATACACAAGAATGCTGGAGAACCAAATAATATGTGGGACCTGTAGGATTTTTCTGATGAAGAATAGGCAGTTTAACTGTTCAGGACAAACAAGGGACTCATGAACAACTATCACTAAACAAAAAAACACAGCTGTGGATCATTCAGGTAACAACACAGTATTAATAATCAAGTATATGTAAACTTTTGAATGGGGTCATTGTTATAAATTTATGTAAACTTTTGACTTCAACTGTATTAAAGTAGTATTCTGCTGTTTTGGAGACTTTTAATGTGAACATTTTAAAGTGACTCACAAATTATAGATTGATATCTAACATCAGCCAATATATATTGACTGTGTTGGTTTTAAAATGTCAATAATCCCCCAAATGAAACCAGCAAATCTTAGCGATCACTAAGGCCAGTGCTTCAAAAGGTCAGTGGGTCAAAATTGGAATTGTCTTAACTTTAAACAGCACTTCACCACAGCACCACAGTCCATTGAGGAACATTGACTTGAGACACGTGAAAGTGTTGACTATTAGGAGATGCATATGACAAGTCTGTGTTGCGGTGGGAGAGATCTTTTTTTTTTTGTATCTGTTTAAAAGCATAATCCTCAGTAGAGTTGAATAAGTCAAGGTTTTTTAAAGGACAGTCACTGAAGCTCATCTGATTCCGCTTGGTTTTGTTTCATTCAGTCTTTCTTTTTTTTAACTCTCTTGAAGGACTGCTGTCCTTCACTTTCATTTAAAACAAATCTCAGTGTTTAAGTCTCTAGAGCAGGTCCCTAATAAACCTTTTTAGGTTAATGTGGATTTCATTAGACGTCTCATGACGCAGTCATTCAAAATCAAAGTGCTTCTATTTCAGCTTGATGAGACTCTTCTACGTTGACTGACAACATGTCACCGCTGTCTTTGCTCAACAGGGGGCACTGCACACTGTCTGGGCAGTCAGTGTCTGACTTATTATATTTGGATGGATTCAAGTCAGAGACAGAGTTTCAACCCTCTGCTTAACTCACTTGCTTCTCTGATTATATTCTCCGAAAATACTTTCTTCTTTGTCTTAGTCTTCTTTTTCTAGAATAGTCTCTCCATTGTAATGTTATGCATCTCTGAGCATAACTTTGTCTGAAATGAAGAAGGTTTCTTCTCTTTTTGGGTCCAAGTACACTTCATTCGGCTACTGAACGCATTGTATTTCTTCATTTAGCTTTTTTTGAGATTCCTTTCTCTTTCATTGTAAACTTCACTGCAGTTTTAATGAAGAATACGGTTTGTCCTGGCCTGGAAAATGAGGTCTTGTTTGTGCATATTACTCACTCCAGCTTTCTTACTGTTCATCAGATCCTTTGTTTACTGACCCAATTATATCAGCATTACCAGAAAAAAAACAGGCAACATTTTTATATATATATATATATATACATATTAGCAGCAAATCAGCATGTCAGAATGATTTCTGAAGGATCATGTGACATCGCAGACTGGACTAATAGCTCCTGAAAAATTGACTTTGTCATCACAGGAATAAATTACATTTTAAAATACGTTCAATAGAAACCAGTTATGTTAGATTGCAATAACATTTCAAAACATTAGTTTTTACTAGGGCTGTCAAACGATTAATCACATTAATCACACAAAATAAAAGTTTAAGTTTGCCTAATATATGTGTAATTATTATGTCTTTATAAACACAAACACATTCATTTATATATTTAAGAAATATTTACAAGTATATGTATTTATTAACATTTTTATGTAATTTATATTACGTATAAAAAAAATATTTTGTATAAAAATAACATTTCTCTTAAATATGTTAATTTGTGTGTACTTGTATATACATAATAATTACACAGAGTACACATACATTAGGTGAACGCAAACTTTTTTGTATGCGATTAATCATGATTAATAAATACATATACATACATACACACATATATATACACACACACACATATATATATATATATATGTGTGTGTGTGTGTGTGTGTGTGTGTGTGTGTGTGTGTGTGTGTATATATGTGTATATATATCTATATATATGTGTGTGTGTGTGTGTGTATGTGTGTATATATATATATATATATATATATAAAATTAATTTTTTATTTATGTTTTTGAAAAATTTGAAATAATTTTTCAAAAGCATAAATAAAAAATCTTAACAACCCCAAACTTTGTTGTTGTATTTTTATACATTATTATTTGCCATTCTTCTAACGTTTAGTTGAAAACCTTGCATATTTGTGATCCGTTTTGTACAATGGCTATTTGGTTGTCATAATGAGAAATGAAAAATCGCAATTTGAAGCCATGTCAGAGCAAATACATGCGTTTCAAGACTTCGGCTGTTGGCAGAAAGCTGAAAAAATATTAAGATACTGAGTTTTTTGAGTTCTATATTGCCCACCCTCATTTCTAAAGTACCCTGGTGGTACTTCCTCCCCTATTTGTGTCTACTCTCTCTATCTCTCTTTTCTCATCCTTTCATCATCAATCAAATACCAGCAGTGTCCTCCTACAAGGACTGACTCCTCCACGCCAGAGCATGCAGGCTCTTATAGTGTAGGACCAATCTCTGTCTCTCTTTCTTTTTCTCTCCATCTTTCCACTTGCGCTCCATGTTGAGTGGCTGAGCCACAGGTGGAGGAGTGTGTGCTGATTCGGATAGAAAAAGAGAGAGATACATGAGGTGGAGAGCGTGTAAATGAGCGAGTTAGTGTGTGTGTGTTGAGCAGGCTCTGGCAGTCTCCCAACTGGTCTGAGTGTGTATAAACGTAGTTCTTTCAGGAGGCCTCAGGTGTCTCTTCAGCTAATACCGCTTCCTGTCCAGTCAAGCAGTGTGATTGCTCTCTCTTGTCCACAGATGCTGAGCCTCAGAGCAGCCGCTCTTGCCCTGCAGCTCCCTAGTGCGTGCTAATCAGTGTTATCATAAAAATTAGCACGGGATAGTCCAGAGCCAAAGAAGTGCAGACATTTTTACTCCAAGTAAGAAAGCTCTGTTTGCTGCAATAGTCAGTGTTTTTGATCAGGCAGCCTCTCAGATGGCTAACCGCTACCTGCCATATGTAATTGCATCAGTGTGCTGTTTTCCAGCGGTGTTTTGTTATTGCGGCCCTGTTGTCGTAAACGCCATCACTTACTCCGACACTCCAAGTCTGGCCTTTCTCGTCAGTGCGACGTGTGCGGGAAACACAAAACGTACACACCTAGCAGTCCTGCCATTTTTCTCATTTTACTCATTTTGTAGCATGCATTACACAGATCTAATTTGCCCGTCAGTGTAGTTAGCATGCGTGTGTTCATAAAGTCATTGCTTAGTGCCTGAGTGGTTAAGTTTATATTGTCTCTCTTAGCAGCATGAAAAACATAGCTGCTGTTAGGTTCTAGAATAAATTAAACAAAGTGAGTAACATGACAATACTGGAGTGTGTCAGTAAACACATTATAATCACTGAAGCTGTTACTGATTGCAGGTTTAGACAGTTTCACTGCAGTTCTGTGCAAGCTCCTGTTGTAAACAAAGCTCTTTACACTACAGTGCATGGGTGTTTTCTTCAGGAGATGTTCACTTCCAAAACAAAGATTTACAGATAATTTACTCGCCCCTTTGTCATCCAAGATGTTCGTGTCTGTCTTTCTCAGTCATAAAGAAAATATGTTTTTTGAGGAAATCATTACAGAATTTTTCTCCATATAGTGGACTTCTATGTTGCCTGTGAGTTTGAACTTCCAAAATGCAGCTTCAAAGGGCTCTAAATGATCCCTTGAATGAGAAGGGTCTTATCTAGCGAAATGATTGGTTATTTACTAAAAAAATGTGCAATTTATATACTTTTTAACCTCAAACGCTCATCTTGACTATTCAAAATAAGGAACATGCGAACTCTGTATAATCCAGGTGAGTACAGTTAGGGTAGGTCGAAAAAAAAATCCTGTCTCTTTTTCTACACCAACTTTAAAAATGTCCTACATCGCTGCATTTCCAAGTACCGACCCAGTGTTTACAAAGTGATGTAAAACAGTGATGTAGGATGATTTTGAAATTGGAGGAGAAAATGAGATGGGTGTTTTTTGACCTACTTTAACTGTACTGACCCAGATTACACAAAGTTCGCATGCGCATCAAAGAGAATAGACAAGACGAACGTTTCAGGTTAATAAGTATATAAATTGTAATTTTTTTGGAAAATAATGGAATGTTTCGCTAGATAGGACCCTTCTTCCTCGGCTGGGATCATTTAGAGCCCTTTAAAGCTGCATTTAAACTACATTTTGAAAGTTCTATGGAATATTTTTTCTCAAGAAACACAATTTCTTTACGACAAGTATCTGTACATTTCTGGATATGAACTTCTTCTTTAAGCATGTTTTATATTCTGAAGTTTATTGTTGGTGAGATTTTTTTTTCAGTAACACTTTACAGTAAGGTGTCATTTGTTAACATTAGTTAATGTATTAACTAACATAAACGAACAATGAACAATACATTTATTACACTAATCTTCGTTAATGTTAATGAAAATGCAATTGTTTACAGTAGTTCACTGTACATTAACTAATGTTAATAAACACAACTTGTGATTTTAATAACGCATTAGTAAATGCTGAAATAGATTAGTAAGTAAAAACAGTAATTTGTGAAATGTTAATTTTTTTTATATTGTAGTTTTTAAGTTGTAATATATTTTAAAAAATGAATTTAATGAAATTACATTTTTGCAGCCATTGCTCCAGTTTTCAGTGTCACATAATTCTTGAGAAAGCTATTTAACCTTGATGGTCAAGAAACATTTCTTTCTATTATCAGTGTTAAAAAGGACTACGTAATATTTTTCAGGAAACTGCTCATTTTTTTTCAGGGTTCCTCGATAGATAGAAAGTTCAAAAGAACAGCATTTATAATAGAAACCTCTTTAATAATTTAAACATCTTTCGATCGGTTTAATGCATCCTTGCTTAATAAAATTATTTCTTACAAAAAAATAAAATAAAATGAAATAAATAATAAAAAAAAACTTCCTGACCCCAAACTTTTGAACAGTATTGTATAAAATATTAGATTTTATAGATTATTGTTTTATGTGATATTAAATATTGTGTATGTAGTATAAATAGCATGCTAGCTAGAAATAAGTCAAATATAAGTCAGATGTTTTATTCTAATAATGCAATTTCCATCACAGAATGCTACTTAACATATGATTTTGACGTGATGAAAATTACATTATGCTGAGAATTTGTTTTATTATTAGAAAAAAGACAGAACTGTTCTGTGATGTGTATTTGGGCACAAAAAAAATAAAATACGGTAACACTTTACTTAAAGTGTTTATGTATAATGCATTATAAAGTTTTATTAAAGGGTATAATGGATTATAATTATTCATAATGTTCGTTGCAATACATTGTTTCTTGTCGTAAAGAAATATAACCGAATTTAAAATGCATAGTGTAGCGATGAATTGATAAGTGTTATAATGTATTAGCTGTGGTTATAATTATTTGACATTGTACAGTACAATGCATTACAAGGCATAATTAATACATTAAAACATTATACATTAAGGCTTTAATTAAAGTGTTACCAAAAAAGTTACATATTTTTAAAAGTATCTATAGTTCATACAGAATTTAAAACTTGATAACTGACTGGCCATGCATTTATGCTTACAGTAGACTGTGATTGGTTACAACCATCATCTGTTGCAAAATAGAATATTTAAGGGTTGTTCCAAAAGGAACACTGTTCCCAATTAGTTAATTCCTGCAGTTATTTTTTGATTAATTGTGCAGCCCTAAGTGGAAAGGAAAATACTGTTTTTTTTTTAGCACTCGTCCTGGCTCAGGTGCAGCAGGAGCCGCAGACAGAGGGGCGACATCAAAGAGCTTCTCAGAGAATGTCGCCTTCAAAGAGAGACCATCCTCTGCTTCCTCTTCCCCCCGTCTGCTTTCTATCACAAATCTCTTTCACACCAATTAGTTTCTAATCATGTTCCTCTTTATCTCTCTTTTCTTTGCTGCACTCAGAGCTCTGATGTGACACGCGTGTGCCGGCAGCGAGTGTGTGTGTGTGTGTGTGTGTGTGTGTGTGTGTGTGTGTGTGTGTGTGTGTGTGTGTATGCGCGTGCAGCTCTTTAACACACGGGGCTGCACTAAGCGCAGTGTGTGCACTGCTTTGGAAAAGAGAACGAGTGGCTGGTTTTTATTCAAAAATAATAACAATTCTCCCTCTCTCTTTCTTTATCTCTCACTCACAGTTTTTGATGATGTCTGTCTCCCGTCTGAAGTCAGACAGCACAAATAGGCTCTTTTGTGTTTCCAGGTTACCGTTGCCACTTCTCCTGTTTGTCTCCACGGAGACTGTCAATTAAAGCGCCGTGGTAATCCGAACCGCCCCGGTGAGAGAGGCGACGCTCTGTACGTGTTAGGGTTAGCGTAAGCGGGCCGCTCTTTGGTGGGTGGTAGGATGTGAGACAGAGAAAAAATATAATAAATTGGTTTGGCACTGTTAGCAGGAGAGGAAGCTGTGCACTAGTTTCCTCTGAAATGTTTTGGAGCCACACACACACACTGAGAGAGCGATGATTCAAGACCAGACCGGAGGAGTAGAGGGAACTAAATGAACATGTTTTCAGAGAGAGGGAGGGTCTCTGTGCTTGTTGAAAGCAACAGACCAGACATCTAACAGAATTAGGCCACATATCCATAGACGGGGAGCAAACGCAGTGCTCTTCCTAATTCCAGCAAGCGCTGTAAAAGCCCAGCGTTCCGGCTACTCTGTCCCAGATATCGGCTTTTCCTCTAGGAGGAAGCCACAGGGGGGCTCCCAGCTCCCTGGAGCTCAGAAATGAGCTGATGAAACCGACTCTGAACCCTGCAGCCTATGGAAAGGAGTGTATACTTAAACAGACGGATGCGATGAAAGCTAAGCGAAAAATTTAAAAAGAAATCAAGCCTCACGGAGAGACTAGAATTTAACAAGCCTTCGAAGAATTTCACTCAGCATGTGCGCAGGTATAAGTAATTAATCTCTCCTGTTCTCGCTGTTCAACCTCCACTTTCATATCCATTAAAGGGTTAGTTCATCCAAAAATGAAAATTAGCCCAGAATTTACTCACCCTCCAGGCATCCTAGGTGTATATGACTTTCTTCTTTCAGATGCATCCAGTCGGATTTATATTAAAAATCATCCTAGCATTTTCAAGCTTTATCATTGTATGGGCAGGTGTTTCTCCTCATCAGTCCAAAACAAGTCCAATAAAGTGCATCCACCCATAATAAAAAGTGCCTCACACAGCTCTGGGGGGTGAATAAAGGCCTCCTGTAGTGAATCGACGCATTTTTGTAAGAAAAATATCATAAAACATGAGAATCACTTTCCAGGCGGATGACGTAATACGTCAACGTTGCGCATGTGCCACACAGAAATGATAAATGCAAACATGCAGTGGAGAGATATAAACAAAACAACGGTCATGAATTATTCGTTCAAAACGAATATGCATGCTATGCTTTATGCCTTTTATGCCTTTATTCACCCCCTGGAGTCGGGTGAGGCACTTTTTATTGTGAATGGATGCACTTTATTGGACTTGTTTTGGACTGATGAAGAGAAACACCTGCCTATGCAATAATAAAGCTTGGAAATACCAGGATAATTTTTCAGGATAATTTAACTCAGATTGGATTTGTCTGGAAGAATGAAGTCATATACACCTAGTATGTCTGGAAGGTGAGTAAATGTTAATTTTTCATTTTTGGGTGAACTAACCCTTTAATATAAAGCTATTTAAACAGGATTTTAGACCAATGAGATTTCTCGGTGAGCTACCTAGCACAATGCTAAAGCTGACACAAACTCAGGTTTACATTAAAGAGCTGTTATTACTTCCTATGCGATTAGTGCATCCCCCCTTGTTTTTGTATATATATAAAAAAACAAAAACAAATTTGGGCTGTTATGAAAAATGGAAAAAAAATTTGAGTAACCAGCAAAATTCCGGAAGTGGCACAATTCACGGACAAGAATCCATGCAATGCATTATAAGACCGTTCTGCATGATATATTAAACCTATTTAAAAAATTATAATAAGGCATAACACTATTGTGAATTCACAAACGCTGCAATTCAATTAAATAAACATGCAAGTAAATGCTGCTCCACACAAACTGTTTGTATTTGCATGTGTGGAGAGTCTCAAACTCCATCTCTGCATTATTGCTGTAAGTTTGGGTTTATTATAGCTTTTAGCTGGGAACATTATATGTGCCATTTCATCAGATTTGTAAAGTAAATCATTTTGAAACATACACAAACACTGGAGAATACATTGATATATTTCTCAGTAGGCTAACTACCGCAATTTCAAAATAAGAGCTTACTCTTAAGTTTACACGTGCACATTCATGAAATTACAGTGGCTGTAGCATTTATGTCATAAAGAAATGGCTAAATATTAAAAATTGAGTGAACATTTGAATTAAATGTTGTTAGTCAATTTTTAAAAAGGATTAGATCACAGTAAAGTGTAAAAACAATTCTCTATTTTTATTACCACAAAAAATGTAATTATAATTATCTGATTACTCAATTAATCGTCAGAATAATCGACCGATTACCTGTGACATTGGCATCATTACCATCATGCTCTGTTAGGTTCACAAATCATGAGTTTCCATAATAGATTGAACCTTCTAAGCCACAGATGACCTCCTGCCGAGGTTATGCATGAGATCCAACAATATTCTCTTTATCTTTCACTGACGTTTCATCCTTTCTTCAAGAATAGTGAAAATATTTGACCTTTACGCTCTGAAAAAGGTTTGATAATCAGAATATGCACCTGACAAATCAGATTAGCAGGTGGCATTTTGTCAAAGCCACAGCAGACAGACGGCTGAGCAAATGTGCTCTTTGTATCTGTTCAAGAAAATATGATGTGAAAGATGAGAACAAGAAAAGAGGGTTGATGAAAGATTATAGGGGACGTAATTGCTGTCTTCATTATTTGCCATCTCTCTTTCACCCTCTTCAGATAAACACGAGAGAGAACGGACATGAACTGTGAGCGCCTCTGCATACGTCAGAAATGATTGTGCTGTTCTGTCATTACACCTGTCCAGCTTCTTGACATACGTTTGTTTGATCTCAGATCAGTGATTATGATGTGTTTCTGTGATCTGTATGGAACAGGAGCAGGGCTGAAGCAAAGCTTCTCTTTTAAGGCCAGTTCACACCACACCGACAGAATGTGTGCGTTGCCGTTTGTCTGCAACTGGCGGTGCGCTGTGAATTGGCCTTTAAAAGACCTTCTATGCCCATAATAGCATGTGTTCATAAATTGTGATTGTGTAGCGATTAAGAGCAAATACATTTAAAGGCCTTTCGCTTTACTAGCAGCAGGGTTTCAACAGAAGCGTACCGCTTTGACCTCCATAAGAAAAACATCACAGATGGCGTCACGGAAGACCAGTTTCATAGTTTGCAAGGTAGAAGGAAGCTGAAACCATATCAGGGCGTTCTTAAACTTATAGCAATTTATAATTTATAATACATTTCTTATTTAAAAAAAAAAAAAAAAAGACTTTGTCATTGGGTTTATTTTATTTATTTTTCAGATTTTTGAATTGATTTATGTAACATGTAGATGTATAGGGTTGTATTTGAGGAATGATCACTCTCGCTCTCCGTCTTTCCTTCCAGTTTGAGTGCTTCTATTCACTCTCTCTTGTATTTATGAAAGAGGGCGAGCAAGAAGAGAGGCAACAGCAATCAAGCCAAACGTCTTTTCCGTTCCTGGCTAAATCACACCATATCCTTCCCTCTCACACCTCCTCTCTCTTCTTCATTCAGCTCTTTATTAAAGCCACCCTCCATCCCTCTCTCCTCCATCAGAGTCCCAGCAGGCTACCTCCTATCACTTATCACTCTTTCGGGTTCGCTCTCTCTTTCTCCATTTCCCTTAAATCACACCCTCGTTGTCCGTTCGTCCATCTAGACATCCTTCCTGCAAACCGACTGCCTGGTTCTATGTTGTGAAAAAAGAAGACTGGAAAACTGTTCATGCTATTGTCATCCCAGTCAATATTCACTGTTGTTTCCTTGCCGCTCTCGCTCTCCTCGGGAAGAAGTAAATATTCTTAGCGTGACCCTTACTTGTAAATTGTGTTGGTTCAAGGCTGTATGTAATTAGTCAGGTCTGATTGAACAGTAGGTGTGCATGTAGGTGTAGCGAAGAGTCTGTTACACACACACACAGAGATGCAGTCGGACATTCATCTGCTTTTCCGTGATTGCATCTCTTTTCTCAAGCCCCCACTCAGTAGCATGTTAACAGTCATTATTTCTCCCCTCTCAGCCTTATTAGGTATTCCTCTCTTGTTTTCTTCCTGCTCTTATCGACTAGTTTTGGATTTTCTGTAGTACCGAGTTACCGTGCACCTTTATGTCTTTTCACACCTGTCTGTTAGCGGTTGTCTGTCTGTCCGTCTATCTGAGAGCTCTGGTTTCTGAAGCGTTGCCGTGACAGCTGCAGCAGTCCAGGGTCCTGTGGGTGAAGAGTATGGTGTTGGAACACTGAGATAAGTGATTGACATTCACGCCTCATTTTCTCGTGGTCAGGTTCAGTGCCAGCCATTCGCTCTTGGCCTGGCGCGTTGCAGTAAAACCAGTTCGCTCAGCATTCACTCACACGCTGGCCGCTGTCAGCAGAGAGATGGAGGGCGACCGAGTTTGTGTTTTTGCATGTATATGTTGTCTTGTTTCATGCATATGTGATTTTTGACTCTTCACTCCGTCTTAAAGCAAATTCTGATGCCTGTCATGCAGTCTGTTGAGGAGAGGTGTTCAAGTACTATTCTAAGTGTTTGGAAAGTTTTTTTTTTGGCTGAAATTACAGATTTTCAATTATAAGTAGTGTTTATATTGGATATATGTGACCCTGAACCACAAAACCTGTCATAAGTAGCACGGATATATATCGTATGGGTCAAAATTATTGCTTTTTCTTTAATGCCAAAAATCATTAGGATATTAAGTAAAGATCATGTTCTATGAAGATATTTTTTCTATATTTCCTACTGTAAATATATCAAAACTTAATTGTTGATTAGTAATATGCATTGCTAAGAACTTCATTTGGACAACTTTAAAGGCGATTTTCTCTATATTTATATTTTATTTATTGCACCCTCAAATTCCAGTTTTTCAAATAGTTATATCTCGGCCAAATATTGTCCCATCCTAACAAACTATACAACAACGGAAAGCTTATTTATTAAAAAAAATTTACCCTTATGACTGGTTTTGTGGTCCAGGGTCACATATATTAGCCAGTGGTGTATATTTAATTGCAGATACAATGTAATCACATGCAATACACCAATTTTTACATTTGCATTACCTTTGCCATCATTTAACACGTGTAAATCCATTGCCATCATGTAAATCTTTAAAAACTCATTTAAAGGTGCAGTATGTCACATTGACAGCTAGTGATTGAAGTACTGGAGTCTAAATTCAAAATATTGTTTCTCCCGCACCCTCAAACTCAGCGCTCACACAGGTTTGCGGATTGGGGCAACAAGCCTTATAAACTGTAAACTGTAGAGTTGATGCATCCGCGTCTTAATATTGTTCATAAAACGTTTTAGATGGCTAGCAAAAGCTTTTTAGGTTGGGTAGAATTTCTCACCTAGTTTGTTTGTTGGTCTTGACGGCTGCAAATCACTCTGTTTTCTGCCAAGTGGCAACCCTGGGTGTTAAAATGCTATTGGCTAAACTGGAAGTGAGTGGAATCACACAGACCAAAACAAAAATAGACATTCCGACACATTTTCAAATGTGTTCATTTTTTGGAGAACAAGTATGTGAACTTTGTTTCCTAAATATCTGCAAACATATTATGGTATTTTTATTAGTGCTGTCAAACGATTAATCATAATTAATCACATCCAAAATAGTTTTTGTTTTCGTAATATATGTGTGTGTACTGTGTGCATTCATTATGTATATATAAATATACACACTGTACACACATACAGTATATATTTGGAAAATCTTTCCATGTATTTACATTTATGTTAATATAACTCATATATAAATGTATTTAATATGTGAAGACAACATATTTTTCTTAAATATATACATGTATGTATGTATGTTTATATTTTTATATTTATATATATATATATATATATATATACACACACACACATAATTAATATACACAGTACACACACATATATTATGTAAACAAAACTTTGTTTTTTGGATGCAATTAATCACGGTTAATTGTTTGACAGCACAAATTTATATGCTTAAGCACAGGAAAAAAATTTCGCCAAGATACAGCTGTTTGAAAATCTGGAATCTGAGAGTGCAAAAAAATCAAATATTGAGAAAATCGCTTTTAAAGTTGTCCAAATGAAGTTCTTAGCAATGCATAATTAAATTTTGATGTATTTATGGTTTACAAAATATATTCATAGAACATGATCTTTACTTAATATCCTAAAGATTTTTGGCATAAAAGAAAAATCGATAATTTTGACCCATACAGTGTATTGTTGGCTATTGCTACAAATATACCCGTGCTACTTATGACTGGTTTTGTGGTCCAGGGTCACAAATAGTGTATCTTTTTATTACTAGCTATTAATAACAGATAAAGATGATGTTATTATATGATGTTTCCTATTGTTTGTATTATGTTTGTATTATTATCAGCAAATATATGAAATTAACACTTTAGTCAGTTTTAGTATCTGATAGACTTTCTTTGAAAAAGGCACCAGAGCATCTTAGAGACTCAATAAAGGGCTCTTTTAACTGTGAGCCTGTGAGCAACCACCTAGTAATACCCTAACTACCACCCACAAGACCTTAGAGCCATGATGGCAATGGAGTAATGATTTTACTATGGGCACTACGTAAGAGTAGGCAATGTTATTACAGTTAAAAATTGAAATATGCTGTTTATATAAATATTCAGTACCTGGGTTGTAGAAGCTCTTCAGTTGCACAGATGAAATACAATTGCTCTAATGAGGACACGATTGCTTTATAATTGGCCTCTACCTGTGAATCATTAAAATCACTTGCACATATTCTTGATCAAAAACACCCACAGTTATGGGGGCATTATTCAGTCTGTGAATTAAATTATACAGGTTTAAATAATGACTAAAGAGCAGATGTAAAACAAATGCACAAATTGTCAGAAAAATACATAACAATTGAAAATAACGCAAGTGTATGGTTGTCCCAGTGGGTGGAAGTTATATCAAACCACCCAAGCGCTGTCTAGACAAGGTTGTTCCACAGCATTTTCTGCACAGACAAGCAGGAGACCTGTGATGGAAGCTACAGAGAGGCAAACAAACACTTTGAAGGGGCTACAGAGTTCTGGAGCTGAAGGTGCACCAGACAACATATCAAGAGCCCTGGACAACACTGGCCGATACAGGAGTGTGACACAAAAGTGGGCGATGTTCAAAAAGAACCATGTCGCAGCACTTCTGGAGTTCGCCAAAAAGGCTTGACACTTGCAGGAGGAAATGAGGAAAAGATTTTAGAGCCATTTTTAGCTTCAAAGTGACAAATTTAGCATTGGCCAACAGTGTGCTGTTAAAATCGAAGAAAGAGCGGATGATGCAAAATACAGGAAAATTGCGCAAAATTACGTGTTTCAGTCTGCCAAAAAGTGAGTCTTTCAACAAACTGTTTTTTACCAAAACAAAGGTTCCAGATGCAAGGCCAGATGAATGCTCAAAAGCATAAAATGTACCATAATGGCCTTGGCAATTGAGAATAGGTGGAACTGTTTGACAGTTCAGGTTTTTCAGGTGTCATCTGACTAAATTTAACAGCCTGGAGCAAATCTGTCTGGAAGAATGGATAAAATGATGCCAGAATCGCAGTAAAGCCAGTATTTGCTCGAAGGGAAAGACTTCAAAATATTATTGTTATTAATTTTTTAGATCATTTTGAATTCATTTTAATATATAATGGCTTGAATTTAGCAAGCCACTGTATTTCCGCCACTGTGGGGGAGAGAGAGGTGATAAGTGGTTGGTCTATCATACACACACTTTATCACAGACTCTCACTCTTTGTCTAATTGAAGCTTGTAAAGGCTAGTAAAGGTCAACAGTTCTGTGCTTTCTCTTCGCTGATAGTTTTCATTGTTGCTCGGCTGCCCCTTCTCAACTACTGACAACACTCTGTACAAAAGAGCTATACCTTCTCTTCACTTCTCTACAATTTACTTTCTCTCTCTTTCCCTTTTGCACTCGCTCTCTTTCTTTCTCCATCCCTCTCTTACTCACACAATAGTTGCTGATTGAAAATGGCCTCACTATATTATCCGAGTGTATGACTGAGCCTGTCTGGCTTTTTACAGAGAGCAGCGCACCTGTGACAATGGCACAGTTCCAAAGACGCTTCAGACAGTCCCTTTTGTAAAGCCCCTATAATTGTGTGTTTGAGTTTACATTTTATATCTTAGGTAAACGCTGAATTACAGATAAAATTGAGGACGATTTGTTCTGTTGTGTGAATATAGGAAAAAAGGAAGCTTTCTCTTACATTCAACTGCTTTTGGTTTATATATACTGTTTTTGTCGTAATATCAAAATGATTTAAATATTATGCTGTAAATTATTATTAAATAATTTAATTGAGAAATATAGATTTTTCTTTTTATTGTAATTTATTTCCTATAATATATATACGGTAGAAGTCAAAAGTATGTACACCTTGCAGAATCTGTAAAATAAGAGCGATCATACAAAATGCATGTTATTTATTATATGATTTTTATTTAGTACTGACCTGAATAATATATTTTACATAAAAGACATTTACATATAGTCCACAAGAGAAAATAATAGTTGGATTTATAAGAATGACCCTGTTCAAAAGTTTACATACACTTGATTTTTAATACTGTTTTGTTACCTGAATGATCCACAGCTTCCACTCTTTCAGGTCCTGCAGATTCTTTGGTTTTTCAGCATTTTTGTGTATTTGAACCCTTTCCAACAATGACTGTATGATTTTGAGATTTATCTTTTCACACTGAGGACAACTGAGGGGCTGAGAGCCAGGGGTTGTAAACTTATAAACAGAATGAGGATGTGTACATTCGGCTTATTTTGACGAAACATCATACTTTTTTCATTTAGTTCTGCCCTTCAGCTACAGAAGATAATTACATGTTTCCCAGAAGGCAAAATAAGTCAAATTTACCCTGATCTCCAAATTCAAAAGTTTTCACCCCCTGGTTCTTAATTCATTGTTTTTCCTTCTGACGCATCAGTGAGTATTTGAACCTTCTGTAATAGTTGCATATGAGTCCCTCAGTTGTCCTCAGTGTGAAAAGATGGATCTCAAAATCATAGTTATTGTTGGAAAAGGTTTAAATACACAAAAATGCTAAAAAAAAAAAAAGAATTTGTGGGAAAGTTTGGGATGTAAGATCAGTAAGTGTTTTTGCAAAGCTGCGTTTATTTGATCAACAATACAGAAAAAAACTATTAAATATTATTGCAATTTAAAATAACGGTGTTCTATCTTAATATACTTTAAAATATAATTTATTTCTGTGTGTGAAAAGCTGAATTTTCATTATTACTCCAGTTTTCAGTGTCACAAAATCCTTCAGAAATCATTCTAATATGCTGGTTTATTATTAATGTTTGAAGCAGTGCTGCTTAATCTGGAACCTGTGATAGTTTTTTCAGGATTCTTTAATGTATAAAAAGTTAAACAGCATTTATTGAAAATAGAAATCTTTTCTAACAATATGAGTCTTTAATATCACTTTTTATCAATTTAACACATCCTTGCTGAAACAAATAAAGAATGAACAGAATTACTGACTTTGAACGCTATGCATTTTGTTACAAAAGATTTCTATTTTAAACAAATACTGTTCTTTTTAACGTTTTATTCATCAAAGAATGCTGAATAAAGCATCACAGGATCCAAACACTTATTAAGAAGCACCGTTTCCAACATTGATATTAAATCAGCGTATTAGAATGATTTCCGAAGGATCATGTGACACTGAAGACTGGGGTAATAATGCTGAAAATTCATCTTTGCATCATAGGAATATTTGCGTAAAGGATTTGTATTTTAAGTAATACTAAAGTAGAAAATCTTTATTGTAAATTGCAATAATGCTTCATAATATTACTGTTTTATCTGTATTGTTAATCAAATAAATGCAGTCTTGATGAGCAGAAAAGATTTCTTAAAAAAAAAAAAAAACATGAACAGTCCAAACTGATCCAAAACTTTTAAATGCTGTTATATATACCTGCATAACTGTATTTTATTGTGGACTAGCATGCAACTAACTTTCATGAAATAATATCATGACAGTCAGGTTATTCTGTAAACAGTTCTGGTTAAATTCAGAATCAGCCCAGATGATAGGTGTCACAACCTGTCGGTGGAAAAGTGGGCACTTCTGCAGCGTTAGCACACACGCTCACATGCTTTTTGATTTGTTTTCTGTTATGTGCGTGCACTTGCTGTGTCAGTGTAAAGATTAATATTTGGAGGTTACAGTGTCAAAGCCTGTAATGCTTACCCACGCTCACGGGTTCAACACACAACAGACGTCCTCTCATACAAGCTTTTCTCTCCAAACCTGCTGAAAAGCACACTTTCCTGCCAGCCTGATTTATTCTCTGTCACTGGATGTGTGTGTGTGCAAAGTTTTGTGTAAGCAGCAGCGCGACCACACGCGTGATGTGTTTGTGACCGTGAGCGGTGTGCCTACCGTGGGTCCCACAGGCCGTCTTGTGTCTCTGGAGTCCCTCTTTGTGAAAGCCTGTGGCCTGAGGTTAACTGCCTGCACCACTCAGCTGTTTTTACGATCGGCCCTCCAAACGCTACAAAACACCCGTGGATTTGTGTAGAGGTGGAGAGGAGATGTATAGAGGAGTTTAAGAGCCTGTCTGCCTCTCAAATTGTCCGAATCGCTGCTGTGATATACCGTCCACAGAAGGCCGCTTTAGTGTGTTTTCATTTTTTCCTCCCCCTCAACATTCCTGCAGAGACCCTTAAGGCCGACGCTATGGAATGACCCTCCGCATCCTAATGTTTTTCTCTTCTTTTTTCCTCTGTCCTGTAGAGAACGATGAGACCGGTGTGATGGATTGTCTGCTGGAGGCGCTGCAGTCTGGAGCCGCTTTCAGAGACCGCAGGAAAAGAGCACCCAGACCCCGAGGTGAGTCTCCTCACACTCCTCCACCCACATCCTTCCATTATCTGTTGAGTCTCTTCTCTTTCTTTCTATTTATGTGATCATTCAAGTATAACCTTCTAATTGACTATTGTTCCAGACAGCCTGTTTTTATGATCTGTACTAGTTTCATGTCTATTTGTTGCTTAAGTAGCTGTGCGATAAGCACAATAATGTACAGTCAGCCAGTCATCATCAGAAAATAAACCAATTTACGTTGACCAGTATCCTGACAAAGAGTAAAGCGATAATGGTGTATTTTTCCGTATATATAGTAGCAGCCTAAAGCACCCAGTGGTTGAGAGCCTCTTTCTCCAGCGCAGTGAGGGGTGAGATAAGCTAGAGTGTGTCTTCTGTGCTCTTCATGTTACGTGCCCTATCCAGCTGAGAGGCTCAGGTTTGTTGACGACAGACAGCTACAGACAGATGATAGGTGGCGTATATCAGTACAAGCTCACCATAAACTGCTTCTTTTCAAAAGTCTGCATTCTTTTTATGTTTTTGAGAGTCTCATGCTTACCAAGGCTGCATTTATTTGGTCTAAAATACAGTAAAAACAGTAATATTTTGAAATAATTTAACACAGTTAAAGTCAAAAGTTTACACACGCCTTGCAGAATCTGCAAAATGTTAATTTTACCAAAATAAGAGGGAAATGCATGTTATTTGTTTATTTAGGACTGACCTGAATAAGATATGAAGACTTTTTGAATTTGAAGATCAGGGTAAATTTAACTTATTGTCTTCTGGGAAGCATGTAATTATCTTCTGTAGCTTCTGAAGGGCAGCACTAAATGGAAAAAGTATGATATTTAGGCAAAATAAGAAAAATGTACACATCTCCATTTTGTTCAAAAGTTTTCAACCCCCAGCTCTTAATGCATTGTTTCTCCTTCTGAAGCATCAGTGAGTGTTTGAACCTTCTGTAATAGTTCCATAGGAGTCCCTCCGTTGTCTTCAGTGTAAAAAGATGGATATGAAAATCATACAGTCATTGTTGGAAAGGGTTCAAATACACAAAAATGCTGAAAAACTAAAGAATTTGTGGGACCTAAAGGATTTTTCCGAAGATCAGCAGGCAGTTTAACTTTTCAGGACAAACAAGGGACTCATGAACACTGTGTAATTCTTTTATGTGAAATGTCTTATTCAGGTCAGTACTAAATAAAAAAATCATGTGCATTTTGTTTGATCCCTCTTATTTTGGTAGATTTTGCAGATTCTGCAAGGTGTATGTGAACTTCTGACTTCAAAAGTTTTAGAATGTAATTTATTGTGATGGCAAAGCTGAATTTTCAGCAGGCATTACTCCAGTCTTCAGTGTCACATGATCCTTCAGAAATCATTCTAATATGCTGATTTGGTGCTGAAGTAAGATTTATTATTAGTATCAGTGTTGGAAACACACATTTTTTGTGGAAACCATGATTTATTTTATTAGAATTCTGTTCAAAATAGCCAGTTTAAAAACAGCATTTAATTTAAAATAGAAGTATTTTGTAACATTGAAGTGTCTTTACTGTCATGTTGAGCCATTTAATGCATCCTTGCTGAATAAAAATATTAATTACTTGGAAAAAAAAAAACACTTTTGAACAGAACTATGTGTGTACTGTATATCTTATATCTTCAATCCAGCAGATTCCTTTGTATTAAACCATTAGTCTGTTGTTTTGTAATTTACGGTCTGTAGCTCCTGGTAAAAACCTTTTTCTATAGAAATCAGTACAGAATCAGCCCCCTACTCTCAGCCCACTTCCTGTAGCATTACAGGAACCAGTGGAGTATAATGCAGCTGACCACCTTCAATAGAAATCAGAAGAGCCCAACAAACTGACCAGTCAAATCAGAAAGACCTGTTAAACACGCTTCTTTTTAGAGGGGACATTGGATGCCCATTATCCACAAGTTGGTATGATTCTTTAGGGTCTTCATGAAATGTCTGCAACATACTTTGGTTGAAATTCCTCAGCTGTCGTGTAAAACAACACCCTTTTTACCTTGTCAAAAACAGCTCTGTTCACAGCGACCCGTTTCGGTGCATGTCTATTTAAATGATAATGAGCTACTGCTCACCCCGCCCTTCTCTTTCATTTTTCTGTTTATTCGGTGACGCGTTACCATCAGAAACAAAACTAATCCACTGCATCCTCAGTATCTCTGATGTTGGGACAAAATAAAGACTCTTATGTTCACTTCTACATCCAAGTACAAAACACCTGCATTGCTTACAAGACATTGTTGTTGCTACAGCTGCGTGGAGAAAATAGCGGACAACGTACAACAGGCTGAGGGTGGAAATATGCTAATACATGACAGTCTCTCAGCAGTCGTGGGCGGGGCCTGAGCAGGATGATGTCATATTGCTCAAAAAATCAAAACGGCTTGATAATTGAGACTGTTTATGTTTTTTGAGGATTGAAAAAAGAGTGGTTGTGTCCACACACTGCTAAGACAAATTTATACGCAAACACCATTTAAAAGTTATTTTTGCATCCAGTGTCCCCTTTAAAGCGTGTTATGTCTTTCCTGACACTAGAAAGTAAAAATCTAATGTCTGGAGACCAAAAGTGTGTTTATGTGTGAGAGCAGCTCTCACTCTGTCTTGTCCCGTGTCCTGATTTCCACAGAAGAACCAACACAAGTGCTCAGTCCGAGTCTACAAAGACCTATTCTGAAAGACTGCAACCACGGTAAAAAGAGTTTTAAAAAAAGAGAGAAATAGCATTTCTCTCCACTATTTGCTTTCCTCCTTTTTTTTTTCCGCTCGCTATTAACTGCATTATTATTGCTCACTAACCCTGATCTACCAGCCCTATGTCCTGAATGTCTTTTCTGTTTGGGTTAATGTCTGTATTGCCCTGTCTCAATCATGTGTCACTCTTTATATTGATTTTTTCGCTTTCGTATACACACTAATGGTCAATAGTAGGTCCAGATCAGGCCAATTACTTATTTGAATGGCTCATAACAGTCTCTCAAGGCCTGTCCTATCAAAAGGGAAACCGATTCTTAAGCTGCTGGTCTTAAACACGACAGGTGTTATAATGTGATACGAGTTCAGTAAAAGCTTGAAACTGCTTCTAACCGCAGATAATCCTTTTCCGAAACAATGCTTTTGGTGGTGCTTGGCTAGCTGATACTGTGTATCAGTCTTGCCTCGAGAGCCAAACAATGATTTAACAGGCTGTTACTTTATAAGCTGCCCACAAACAAACATAGTTCATCATGGTTAAAGAGTAAAAATTGTTATGATGTAGCTGTGTGACAGAAATGGAAGCATAGTCTTCAATGTAAATGCACAAAGTATAATGAGCACTGGCTGCTGCGGCACCATCACCTACACCTTGTTGGTGGAAAAGGATTTTATACCTTATAGAAGTGTCTAATTTCCTCGTTTCCTCTTTATTGCATGAACCAGTATTTTCTGTCTGCTTGCACGTACATTGTGTTCTTGTCTTATCAGTCAAGCGTGCTGCTTACAGCACACAGCTCATGTCTGGTTGTGATTGGACAGTTGATGTGAGTGTCAGAGTCAGCAGGGTTATAATCAATGTCATGCGCTCGTTTTAGCTGCCGTTACCGCCAGGTGTTAATGTGTCATCCAGAAGCTCACTGTGAGCCAAGAATGCCATATTTTCAGCCAAACTGAACGCCCAGAAATAGTGGGAACATTTTTGCTGAAAAAGCTTTTCCAGTATTGTCTGTTGACATGGCCATTTTGCTTTGTTGTTTTTTTGTCATGCTCTCTCAAAAAAAGAGAAAATTGTGACTTGTTGCGCTCTGCTGAGCCATTCTGTTTGACATGACAAGCATTAAGGTAACAATACAGTTTTTCTGTAATGAATGGGATCAGCATTCATCAGCTGATGTGTAGTGGGAATCAGAAAAGCACATCTGTACATGTTTTCATGTTTCTGTACTTTTAAAAATAAAGGCTCCAAAAGGAACCAGAGAAGAACCATTTTGGGTTTGAAAAAAAAACTTTCGGCAAACAGTTCTAAAAAGAATTTTAACGTTTTTCCACTAGAAACAACATTTTGTGCAGTTGAAAGGTTCTTTGGATGTTAAAGGTTATCCATTTCTCAAGATCTTTAGTTTGACAGTGTTATGGACAGTAGTGATCATTCTAATAGGTTTCGTACAAGGTGTTTAAAGTGCTTGAAGTACTTGAATTTGACTTTTTGAAGATTAAGGCCTGGAAAACTCTTGGAAATAGCAGGGTTTCTAAAGAGGTTCTTGAATTATTGAAAGACAATGCACCTATGAAATAAGTCTTTAATTTTATTATTGTTTATTTCAGTTAGAGTCATAAAACTAGCAAGTTAAGCCAGTAGTAGTAATTACAATGTCGTGTAAACATGGGTGAAGGTGCGAAAAGAGGAACAGATGAACCAAACTCTGTGATTTATGCTGCATCTGCTCCGATTGATTCAAACTTGTGACTTCGATCATTCATTAAAAGAGCCATTTATTTCTTAATTTTGATATAGCTCGTAATGATTTTAAAAAGCACTTATAGAGATATACGTGAGCTTTTTGAAACTCTGAATCAGTTAAACCAATGCGTTGCTAAATGATTAACTGTTTCGAAGTGGTCCAATCGGATTGCGTATTGCCAAACATTTAATTTAAAGTGGAACTTCGCATATTGGGAATCATTTGATGCACATCAGGACTTTAGAGCGCATATCGCAAATCATTTGATTTAGATTGGAATGATTTCATGAATCATTTTGCGAATTAAATGATTAAAATCAAATGATTTGCGATACTCGATTTGAAGTCCCAAGCTAAATCAAAGGATTCAGTAAAGTTGATACGCGATGATACACGAAGTTCCAATGTAAGTCGAATGATTCACGATCTGGCGCTTTGATTCCTGATTTGAAATGATGGTTTGTGAATCATCATTCAGATTGGGACTTTGGAGTGTAAGTTGCGAATCATTTGATTTTGAACCTTCAAGAAATTTCATGAATCTTTTGCTTTAGATCAGAAACTAGGATCACAAATCATTTGATTCAGACTGGACTTCGGTACAGGTTTGCAAATCATTTGATTCAGTTTGGGACTTCGGAACCTTGGAGTAGGTTCATGAATCTTTTGCTTTAGATCGGAACCTAGGAGTGCGGCTTGTGAATCATTTGCTTCAGAACGGACTTCGGTGTGGGTTCGTGAATCATTTGATTCAGTTCGGGACTATAGAGCATGGGTCACAAATCATTTGATTTAGATCGAAGTCTTGGAGTAGGTTTGTGAATCTTATTTTTTTGGATTGGAACCCAGGAGCACAGAGCGCGACTTTGGTGCAGGTTTGCAAATCATTTGATTCAGTTTGGGATTTCAGAGTGCGTATGGCGAATCATTTGTTTTAAATCAAGACTTCGGAGCGGTGTCACAAATCTTTTTCAGAAAACATCAAACAATTAAGGCAGTACAGTTAAACAAAACAAAGAAAAAAGAAAGCATAAACACTATTGTAAAAATGTAGTATACTTTGTATTACTTTAGTAGTAATAATATGCATGTGCTTCACTTTATTTTTGCCATTTTGTTTTATTAATATATTTGTATTTATTTGTCTTTTTAATTTTTTTTTTTTAAAAGAGAAGACATTGTTTGATAAGTGAAAGCTCTGTTTGAAGTCCTTGAAAATTAAAAAAGCTAGGACCAAAGTCCTTGAAAGTCCTGGAATTTCATTTTACAGTATCTGTATGAACCCTGTATGCATCTGCAACACAAAACAAACAGATGTGGCTGTCTTGTCAAAGGTTGCTTCATAATCGTTATCGAGGCACTTAAAAAATTAAGCTGTAACCCCATTAGCGGTTATTGGTTTTAATAGAAGTCCCTGCAAGCAAACAGGAATACAATTACTCCTAGATCTCCTCCCACACCCACCCCGAGCACTGATAAAGTCTGCTCTCGCTCCCACTAGTGTTCTCTTACGACTTATCTCAAATTAGATTGTGCGCAGAAAAGAGCAAGTGAATAGACAGAGAGAAAGATGTGCGCGTATGCGCGATCCATCATAAGAAAGACTGCCGCAGCTCACATTAACTCCCCTCGTATGTCTCTCAGCAAAAAGTAATGAAGGACACAGGGCATTCTGGGATATCACGTGTGGCACCCTCCCCTCCCGTGGTCCTCTGAGGCATTGGAAGGCATGTGGGAGTCTGGCTACGGGGCAGGGCACTGTTGCCCTTGTCCCTGTGTTGGATTCCAGGCTAGGCTGACTAATGGAGCCCCGGGCTTGTGTATGTTCATGCAGGCCTCTGCAGTTCAGCAAGCCCCTCTGTTGGCCAGGCTAATTAGTTCTCATCTCACACCAGGCTTCAGTCCCATTCATCTTCATTTCGGCTGTGCCATCTGGTTTTAAATAAAACTCTAAAGTGTCTCATGTTGAACACACTTTGTCCTCTCGGTGCCTCCCAGCCTAAATGTAACGCTTTATTTGCGATGAGGTTGATGATGAGCTTGTCTGTCTCTGGAGAGTTCTGTCATGTAGGAGATATTGTGTTTATGTCGTTTCATTTATTTATATATTCAGACTTAAAAAATTCTAGGGTTCAATTTAGTTCACAGAGAACTGATTGGATTGTGAAAAGTGTATGTTGAAACTAGGGTTGAATAATATATTGTACATAACGGTAATCTGACAATATTCATTGCATTCATTGAGTCATTCATTCTTTCGATTCTTTTATTTGCTTTATTTTAGAGTAATGTGCACAATAATACCAGGAAGATGAATTAAGTACTAAAAACCACTCTGGAGTTTTTTTCCTCTTCTTTCTCAAATCTGTAATTAGTCTATTTGCTTTTATTGCTGTAACCTTTGTTAAAGTAATCATCAATCATTTTCAAAGCCTTTGTGACCTTTAAAGTGGCCTAAAACAATCACTATAAAGCTAAATGTGGCTATTTGTTAGTATAATTTTCCTTGTAGCCTTGGTGACCTCAGCCGAAAGTCATTTCAGAGGCAGAGCAAGTTATATTTATTATTTAAAAGTTTACGAAAACATATCTTTATAATAATATTCTGATGAATAATTCACAATAAGACCTCAAAGTATATTTAAGTAAACAAGGTCCATTTTGACTTAATGTAGACTTTAAGGCATGTTATTTACACTGTTTTTCTATCTCCAAAGAGTTTTGTCAGATAGGAGATATTGTGTTTATGTGGCAACCTTACTTATTTATGCAGTATAGGCAACCTTAATATCTGTATGTTGTTGAGTTGCTTTTCTTCTTTCATGTCAAGTGGATATAAATCTGAATTAGCTATTCAGTCTCTCTGCAGTATGTTTTTGACTGACTATGTTTAGCTGACTGATGAGTGCAGTGGGAAAACACCAGCGACTGAACACATGCTGGAGTATGTCAGTCCCGTCCCGGTCCCCTCTGCCACTGCGTAGTGTAAATACCCCTCAGTAATTGATCTCCAGGGCTTTAGTGTTTCACACTCCAGCGGAGCAGCAAAGTGAATTAAAATCAGACACATCTGCAACAGTAGACACCGTAATTAACCACAAAAAATGAACTGGTCAGGCTGGTGTGTGTAGCCATTAGAGGAGTGGGAAGACTGTAGGATATGTGTGGAATGTGTGTGTGTCCGAGCCAGTCGGAATTGTCAGACGCAGGCTGGAGCAATGAGACTTGAGATTGCATTTTCCTGCAAGGCTTTTGGGAGATTCCCTTTACACAGCTGCTTTAAGAGTCCGACTTTCTCAAATCGAGTAATCTATGGAGATTCAAGTCCCTAGACGTATGCCTTTGGCCGTCTATTACTCTCTTGGACTCAGAGGTGTAAATGCCGAGGTCAGAATACACACTCACAGATTCTTACATCGGCTTTTTGTGCACTACACACATCCAAAATGCGTGCTGTGGTCAAGATTGAGGGGTAAAAGCTCTCAGACTCTCATTTTAGGAGCCTCTAAGGAGTCTCTCGTCCCTCTCTCCTTCTTTCTCTCTACACATCTGAGCCTGAGGCAACATTTAAAGCCTTTAAGTGTGACCAGAACCCCACATCCCTCTACCTGCTTTTTTTTTCCTCAGGATGGAGATAAAGATGCTTTATGACTTGAGTGACCAGGGTTAGGATAAGACTTTCGACAGAGAGAGGACGAGTGAATGGATTGAGGGAGCGTAGTCTGGCTCTTAAGGGGCTTGGGCTTCAGAAATGATGGATTGATTGTATTTGACCACATGGAGTGCTTTGAATCCGCATCGAAATTGATTCAAGAAACCCAGTTGTAGCTTTTCCAGGTAACTCTTACCTTGGACTACTCAGTTCAAGTATAACTTTAATGTACTGGTGAGTAGGGAAGAGTGGAGTAAGATATGCCACAGATGTTTGCCATTTATTGAAAAGAGAATTTTCAGTGTTATATTTACCCTGTTGCAGGGTACTTTAAGAATATGTGGGTGACTTAGTATATATATATATATATATGGTCATGACAACATTACCCCACTCTCCTTTATGCCAGAAAAGGCACCAATACTTCTGTTGCCCTGCTGCTAGAAAACCCTGCTTTTTGCTGAACTATTAGGTCCATGCCCTGCGTACTGATTAATATTCCACCCAACAATGATCATGTAACATATTTCTGAATTAGAGCCTGAAATTGATTTTATAGCTGGCTGGGAAAGGTCACTCTGCACTTGGTAAATGAAACCAATGGAAGGTTTGCAGTCAGAGGGGTATGTGCCACTGCTAAAGGTTTTATGAGCATGTTTGATAGACAAGATTGATTTTATGTGTAATTCTGGATCCGATCTGTTAATTAGGAAACCTTGACGATCGACCTTTGAATTATTGAAAAATGATGCACATCCGTGGTGGTAATGTAGATATAATGCAAAGCACATATACAGTAGTACACCATAGATACAGGTAAAGCTGCATGATGGATCATTAAGAGATCGTGATCTTGACTCAAACACCCACGCAATCTTATTTCTAAATGACAATGATTCGTCTTTGTCTATTAAACCTTTGACAAAGTTATATCGCAACATTCAAATCTGTGTTCACGCAGTTGCTGACACACAGCGAGCAGGTATGAAACAGATTCACAGGCTTTTCAACCAATGCAGTATTATATCGGTCTTAAAATTGCAATTACAGTTCATTTCACAAAAGCACTGGGGAATAAAAAGTCTATAGTTGGGATAAACACGGATGCCCATTGTGGCGATCAAAACGGATAAAATGTCTTTTAAAAATATTTTTTGCTTAAAATTGGCGCTTCAAATAATGTTTATTGATTACGATGTTGATTGACTTTTAAAAAATTGATCACTGAATCATTCATTCAAGAGATTTGTTCAAAAACGCTGATTTATTCAGTGAAGTATTTATGTTAAAAATAATTTAAGTTAAGCATTTTTTAATCGAATGAGGCAATTAATATTTTGTGACTACCTCTAGCAAACTAAATTTTATTTTGCTTAGTTTAGAATCATGGGAGAATCATGATCTCTGTTTGAAACAACAAAATTGTTATTCTCAATTTATCTAGAATCATGCAGCTCTAGATAGGATGAGTTTACCGCATTTTTCAGGTGTGTGCCACTCAAACACTTTTCAATTAACCATCTTGCTTAAATGATATGGTCGTTGCTATTACTTAACAAATTTCTTTCATACAATAACAATGTTTTGTGTGTATGTGTCTGTGTAACAACGTCATATTATGTAATATTTGAGCAATGTTGCATAAGCAGAAAAAAACTGTGTGTGTGTGTGTACAAGCAGAGTAGAGTGGTTATGTTTTGTTATCTTTCGTAAAAATTTTTGTGACTTATCAGCATGGTGACTTTCACCCATTTTGTTCATGAATGAATTTGCATCTTTGAATGATTCAGTTCAGAATTTTTGAATGACGTCAGTTACTCATTCTCATTTTTCATGCGGACCGTGCCCTGTTTCTAACTAATCTGCCAGTGTGAAAGCACCCATAATGTCAATCACTTGTTTCCACCTGCTGGAACTATAATCTGAAAAAAAAATCCTCCAAATTCCACCATTTATTTATTAATTTATTTTATTTAAAGTAAAATAGAAAGATCAAGGTAAAATATGAAACTGAATAGTTTTGTGTGGAGTTTAGAATTCACCAGTGTCATGATTTAAATAAAATGTAGTCTAACGATTTGGACAGTCAAACACTTATAAACGGCATTAGTAAAAAGATTGTAAATTACAGTACACCCCTTAAAATCCAATTATACCCCCCCATTATGAATCTTTCAGCATGCACATACAAAATAAATGTCTCAAATGATTTTATTTTAGGTAATATGTCTATTATGAAATCCTTTTTATAGCATCAAATGGCTTATGCTCTCAGTCAGGCTGTTCTGGAGAGCCACACTGCTGATGTGGAGAAAATTTGCTTCAGGCTAGAGGTTTAGTGATATATTCTCTCTCTCTCTCCCGCTCTCATTTCTGCCTCATCCCATCTCTCAGGCCTGAGAGCCTACAGGGGAGGAGAGAAATAAAGTGTACGGATGAAAATGGAGATAATATACAAACTTATCCCAGTCTGTTCTGGATTTAAGGCATTCATCACCGCCCAATACAATACGCTCACACTTGTTCGGCGAGCCTGCAAGCTGTTGCAGCACTTCCAAAATAGATTATGTGATATATAGTCTCAAGGCAGTTAGTAAACAGTACATACATTAAGAAATTTATGCCCTATGAGCTCTTTTAATCATCTGCTCGCTGCTGTGCCCATTTAATATCTAGCGTCCCAAAAAGTCCCATTACTTAGCTATCAAACACAAGCATTGTTGCAAAAGTGCATAAATACGAAGCTCTTTTTTCACACCTCCTGATTTCTTAAATGGATTTATCAAGATGAATCAGGACCGTGCAGCGCGTACAAATGCAGGATTTTATTTAAAACCCCCATCAAAGCAGTGGAGTGCACCATAGCGCACTCATTTTTCCTTCTCTCCCGTACTGATGTGACAGAACCAAAGAAAGGAGAAGGAAAAGCAATATTTAATCAGCACGTCTGAGAGCAACTTGCGTTCTTCTCTTTCTACTCTAATTGATGCGTCGTGTCATTGTTCTAAAAGTTGGACTGTCAGAACTCTTGATTTATCTGTGTTTTAGAGCCATACATCATCTGCACCTCACATACGGGGCCTCCGCGTTTCATTAGAGAGAAAGATTAATTCACAAAGAGTCCGTTCAGGAACATTGACTGAACACACGCGCCGCTCCTCTTCCGCTACTTTTCGCGCGGTAAAATATACACTGTTTTGGCATCTCGCAAATAGCAAAAATGTCATACGGAGCGAGATCAAATCTCATCCCATTAAACTCCTCAGGGCCGGACAAACACAGCGTGTCCTCTGTCAGCTCTCTCTCTCTTTCTCTCAACCCTCATCCATCTCTCCAGGGCTGTTGTGCTGCTTTCTGAACACTAGCTGCATCTCTCAGCACTTCCTGTAAATCAAAGCCCTTCTCTCCTCACCAGACTCGTACAGCACGTCTCTGTAAAGTGAGTTTGTACGCACCTTTCCGGCTGAAGATTTGTGTGTGTTTGTGAAGGAGAGTTTGTGAGCGAAGATGAAGTTTCTCAAACAAAAGAGGCTGCTATGGAAACTAGGAATGTATAAAGAAACAATTAGTTCACTCCAAAATTAAAATGTCCTGATAATTTACTCACCCCCATGTCATCCAAGAAGCTCATGTCTGTCTTTGTTCAGTCGAAAAGAAATTAAGATTTTTGAGGAAAACATTCCAGGATTTTTCTCCCTATAGTGGACTTCAGTGGCAACCAGTGGGAGGAATAAAGGTCTTATCTAGCAAAACAATTGGTCTCTTTTAAAAAAATCAAATGTATATACTTTTTAACCACAAATGCTGGTCTTGCGCTAGCTTCACATTTGCATTACGTAAGTACAGACCCAGTGTTTATAAAGCGTGCGTGCGTGCAAAGAATGTCAAACAGCCTTTACCAAAAAAAGGTAAAACAACGATGTTGGATGATTTTGAAGTTGGAAGAGAAAATGAGATGGAGTTTTTTTTTTTTTTGCCCTATCCACATGTGTGATGTCGAAGACACTCATTGCAGAGCTAGTGCAAGATGAATATTTATGGTTAAAAAGTATATACACTGTAAAAAAAAAAAAAAAATTGTTGAGTCAACTTAAAATAATTTGTTACCTGGCTCAAATAAGTTTAGTCAACTTGAAATGGTAAGTTGTACTAATATTTGAGTTGATTTTAAGTTTTACAAACCAAATTTTTTAAGTCAACTCAAATATCTTAGTTGTCACTGTTGACTGAACTGAACAAATTATTTTGACTCAACAAATTGTTTTTTGTTTTTGTTTTTGTTTTTTTTACAGTGTGCATTTGAAATTTTATTTAGAAAAGACCAATCGTTTCGCAAGATAAGACCCTTATTCCTCAGCTGGGATCATAGAGCCCTTTGAAGCTGTATTGAAACTGCAGTTTGGACCTTCAACCTGTTGGTCCCCATTGAAGTCCATTATATGGAAAGTCCTGGAATGTTTTTTCTTAAAAATATCAACTTCTTGTTGACTGAAAAAAGAAGACATTGAACATCTTGGATGGCATTGGGGTGAGTAAATGATCAGGAAACATTAATTCAGGAGTGAACTAATCCTTTAAATTCAATTGTGGCTAATGTCTGATAAAATATCAACAGTACTATGGTGTATTTATTCTCAGGGATGCATTTCACATGTTTCATTAAAAAACACAAACAGCACAGTAATTGCACTTGTTGCTGTGTTCATATGGTATTGACTTGGCACATAAATAGCCATGTTTTTATGAGTATTTATGACTAATTCATTTAATTTGGGAGCGTTTTAGATAATGCCTGTTTTTAGCCTTGTGTAAAGCACAGCTCGATTACATCTTCACGTAAGTGAGATTAGTAACAGTTCTTTATTCGTATGCATGTAAAATGTGGTGATCATTACTGTAGGCAGTCAGATTCACTCTTTGTAGCTAGTTTGTTCCATTTTAGCTGGTTGTGATCATTTACTCGCCATCATTTCATTCCAAACCCATATGACTTTGCTTTCTTCGTCTTTGCTCTTTTTCCATACTATGAAATTGTGGGGGCGAGGGATCTGAAGCACCTCTAAAAGCACCATCAAAGTAGTCTAGACTACTTGTGTGATGTATTCTGAAGTATGAGAAGTCTTCTGAACTATACAAAGATTGTCAGTGGATGGTGATTAAGGTTATGCTCTTCAAGCTCTCTCTTTTTTGTGTTAGGGGTTTGAAACCATATAAGGTTGAGTAATTGATTATCATTTTGTCTGAACTTTCTTTAAAGCCATGTTTGACCACTGGAGCATGCTCGCTCTTTCCCTCAGATTATTCCTCATGACAAACAACCGAAAGTAATGGAAGCAGGTGGTGCTGGAGCGCAAAGAGAGCGAGGGAAAGAGCCCTAATCAGCCCACTGACAGAGGGCAGACTGAGCTGTGGGTGGCTGGCTAATCTCTGATTACTCTCCTTTCCTCCATACAAACCTCACAATGACTCAGCGTGTAACGCTGTAATGCAGGATGCACTGATAGGCCCTCCGCTGGAGCCTCACGCTCCGACCGGGAGAGAGAGAGATAGAGAGGACTGTACAGACGTGGATAAGAAGGAGAGATGGACATGGAGAACACCTCTTGAGGAAGGGGTGGTGACTGGATCAGTTAGTGGGGGATGATGCCCAGACTAGTCAGTGGAGGAAAATGACTCGGATAGTGAAGGAAGTAATACGATTTTAGACTAAAGAAAAGGTGCATGTAGTAGTAGTAGTAGTAAAATGAAGATGGATTGTTTTTGTTATTGTTAATGAGGTAGTTCAAACAAAAAATGAAAACTCTGTCATTAATTACTCACCCGCATGGTGATTGTAAGCCGTGAGACCTTCTTTCGGCTTCGAAACACAAACTGAAATCCTTGCATTTCATCAAAAATATTTTAATTTGTCTTCTAAAGATGAACGAAGGTCTTACGAGTTTGGAACGACTTGAGGGTGAGTAATTAATGACAGAATTTTTTATTTTTGAGTAAACTATTCCTTCAACTAAAACAATTTGTCAATTTTACTGGTCAGTTATGTGATTTTGGGGTGTTTGGCTTTCCATAGCATGATTTGTGTTTTTAGTTAAAAGAAAACATGCAAAACAGGTTTTTATTTTATTAAAAGTTTTTGTGTTTTGTCTGTGGATTTCAATTACAAACCATATCTTTAAAGATTTTTTTTTCTTCTTTTAAATCTGGCTTTATACAGCTATGCTGTTCAGATTTCTGTAATTGAAATGTATGCAAATTAGTGCATATTTAATTAGATAATGCTGCTGTTGCATATTCAAACTTTACATTTTTGTAATATAATCAATCAGTTGGGGAAGTATGGTATTATCTAGTAGTTATATTTTTACCCTATTCACTGGGGTGTCCATTTTTGTTAATTAAAATAAAATAAAAGTAAGTATTAAATAATAAAACTTAAAATGAAGCGATATGTAGCTAATGAAAAAAATGACCACAGCACAAATTGAAATGATTTAAACTTTCTCTCCCTCTCTCTCCAAATGGCCATATATGAGGAAAAAAGTTGAGTTGTTTGCACCTCTGGATATAGTTGTCAGTCATTTAACATTTCTATCATAAACAGCTGAATAATATAAAATTATTTGCAATTTCAATCTTACCTCTCTTTCAGTGTTAACCCTCTGGGGTCTCATAAATGTATGTTGAGATTGTTGTTTTAAATATACAGTTTTCATTATAAAAATATTAGCTAAAACTGCCAGTAGGTGGCGACATATCACTGATTTAATTACTGAATCATTCATTCGATTTGTTCGAACGGATGATTCATTCAGAAATAAAGCAAGTGACTCAATGAATGGGAAATTGAATCATTGACTCACTAGATTAGTTTAAAAACGCACGTTTATTCATAAACGAAACACCGCTCTGTTTGAATAGAGATGTGCAGCGGCTCAGTTGTGACTATTTTTGACGACAAAATATAGCAAAATCAGGCAATAGTGTTATAGTCAGACAATATAAGTCACTTAATATTAACAACTTGTTTATTTAACTGTTTTTAAATCAATATCTCATTTACAAACTCCCTTAAAGATCATTAAAAGCTGTCACTCATCTTAGTTCATCGCAATCTCACAAAGTTTCATTATAATCAATGAAGCTCTCTAACCTGCACAGTGAATCTCTTATTTACACTTTCTCTACACTTTATGAAAAGACTCGTGAGAGATGTCTCTGATACATTACTCAACATTGAACACATAGTAAAACTTTAACCCTCCCCTCAGTGCAAACACAAATATGCTGATCGGCTCACTCGCAGTGGTGCTTCTAAATATTTTTTCATAGTTGCACGCAGTAGTTTTGGTCACACTGTAGAGCCCTGGTCTGAGGGGGTTTTGGGGCCCCTTAGAAGTTTTGATATGCAACTGCATTTTCAGTTTCTGAAACGGCTAAACTCTGATTACACTGTAACTAGCACAAACTGGGCCACAGTAATATGTAAGCAACATGCACGTACATTGTTGTGAGCACCAGGCGGTTAAACTGATGCTTTGAGTTGGAATTCACACTTTGCTTCTGTGAACAGTAGATACTTCCTACTTTGATTTGATTGGTCATCTCAGTTATTTTGACATTGACGAGCGCTGTTAAACCTGTTTGTCATCCTAAAAAACAGAGCGCCATATGGTTTCTTTGTACCATGCTACTATCAATCAAATGTACATTCCAACATAACATAAAAAAAGGATTCAAAATGACCAATTATGGTGCTAGTGCCACCATCTGTAGAACTTGTTGGCACTGGTGCCACTGCTCTCAAATGTTAGTCTGGAGTCCTGAATGGAGAAAGCATAAACAGAGGTGCATTGTGGTACAAACCAGATGTAGATGTAAGGGCTCCATTGGGCGATCCTTGATGGGTGCAACAACCTTGTCAGAGCTCTTTCTCTCTCTTTCACATGGAGTGGCACCAGAGTGTTATTACTTAGAACAGATTGGACAGGAAGTCCAAATATGGTGTGCAATCAAAACGCATAGACAAAAAGGGAGAGAAGAAATAAAGGACCAAGGGGGGATGAATGCAGGTTTTTTTCAGTTAATTGAATTTTACACTCCCCTTATCTCAGAGCAGCATGCAGACCAACCCCTCCCATAAGCGCTCAACACAAGATATCTCTCTCCCTGCAATGGCGTGAGGGAGGGACGACTGGCACGTGCTCATCCGTATTAAATAGACCTCCACGCGCCCCGTGCTCCCTAAATCGCCAACGTAGATCATCCAAAGGACGGATGAGTTCGGAATTACGTGCAAGATTGTGGATAGCAGGTGCTAAGAGTAGTAAAAATGGTTTCGAAGCTCAGGGTGAAGGGGGGAAAGCGTTCAGATTTGTTTAGGCAAATCAAACGCTGATTTGATTTGCTGAAGCGGTTGGGAAGGTACTAATCACGGCCCTTGTTTAATTATCCCCTCTCTCGCTCGCTCTTTTTCTCGTTCTTCCTCAGTAACAGAAGAGATTGATCTGAGGTGGGCTATGCAGAGCGGGCGCTCTGTCTGGCGCACGTCCCGCCGTAATGCCACGGAGGTTGCCATGGCAACAGAGTGGCTGACTGAGTGGATTGGTTGCGTGAGGAGACACATGTTGAATGCTGAACGAGGCTGTTTGTGCCATAGATTTGTGGGGGGGGAAAGAAGGTGTGTGGACTTGGATGGTCGTTGCGTTATGACCATACGCCTGTTGAGTTTAAGCTCTGATAAAGCTGTTGGGTGCTAAGCGTGCTAGACGTTTTTATGACATAATGAAAGCTTCCTTCAGCCTGACTGGCATATCATCCTCAAGCTCTTCTCCAAATCCAGACCATGACATTCAGGCTTTCGGAGGATCCGTGTTGCACGTAGTCCCCACCCTGACTACTTCGTCCTCCCTTTCTGTTGATCCGGCTGCACAGTGACGTTCCGCGCCGGTGAAGTTATTCTCAGGGCGTCTGGTGGGTGGTTTACCCCTCGGCGCTTGGCCGAGGGGCACATACCCTCCCCTTCAATGGACCCCTAATCCCATCGCCAACCCCTCGTCGTCGCCCCAGGGCTTAGTCCTAGTCGTGCTCCCCCAGGCGGGTTGGGATCATTAGGGCAGCGCGTGCTGTGATCACCTCCCTCTAAGGTATAAATTAAGCAGCCCTTCCTCTCTGATCGGCTGCAGAATGATCCCCGTCGGGACAGCTCAGCTGCTAGACTTCATTAACATTTTCTCATCCCACATCACGTTTGGAGCCTTTAAGGCAAATCTGTAACATGTCCGTAATACTCGGACTACTGCCAGTGAAGTCACAGGTGGTTTTCACAGGTTTTATTGTCTCTGTTGCAGCTCTTTCTTGTCCCAAAGCCCAATTTTCTACATAGTTCACCATGCAGCATGACTTTTCTCTGACTTGATTTGTAAAACCATGTTATAACAAGGTCCAATAGCAGTCACTTAGTTTCTAATTTCGCTCTGGGTTTCCCTTCAGACTATTGAGATGAGTGATAAATCAGTTAGGAATCAACAATTAACTAATAAATTTGTATATTGAATGTTTTATCTTTTATCTTTTTTTTTTTTATTATTATTTTAATTTTGTTTTAATTTAAAATTAAACTTTTTCTAAGCTTTGTTTCAATTGTTAAATTAAAAAATATCAATCAAAACTCTAAGTAATTGAAATCATGAAACTTACACAAATTAAGAGCAATTTATTATAAGTTCAACAAAAAGTACATTTTTAAGGCCTAAGGCCATTTTTTGTAATTTAGTTTTGTAATTCAGTTTTATTTTTAACAAATTGTGTTCCAATCCATTTTAATGGTTTCATTAAATTTTAATAATCAAGTGTGCCTCTAATAAATTAATTTAAAAATAAATGTATGTATATATATATATATATATATATATATTTTTTTTTTTTTTTTTTTTTTTTTTTTCAGAATTACTATATTTTTCTGGTAAATATTCCTTAAAAGTAATGTTTTAATAATTTTATTAGTAGTAGTGGTAGTATTACCATTACATTAAGCAATAAATTTCTGTCACAATTTCTTCAAGTTAAACCAAACTTTTATTTTGACGGCTGCTGTGAAGACCTTTGAATTTCTGTTTATATATCATATGACAATTGTTTCTCTCAAAATAAATGCCAAAATGCTTATGTGTTCATGTACTATTATATATTGAGACGAAAGAGGCTGAAAACACAGCGAGCGTCACTCGCTTCAGTATATTTGTAGTAAACAAAATTGATCATTGATTGATATTTTTTTATTCATTAATCAGTTTCTGAATAAATCATGTATTTACGTTAGTGTTGGGCAACAATTAATTGCATCCAAAATAAAAGTTTTTGTGTACAAAATATGTATGTGTACTATGTATATTTATTATGTATATATAAATACACACACATGCATGTATATATTTAAGAAAAATGTTATGTTTATAAATGAATTATGTGTAATATAAATTAAATGAATATGAATATATACTTGTAAATATTTTCTAAATGTAAACTGTATGTGTGTCTCTTTATCTATACATATATACACAATAAATATACACAGTATACACACACACATATATATTATATAAATAAAAACTTTTATTTTGGATGTGATTAATCGTGATTAATCGTTGTCCAGCACTAATTTTTATCTAAAGGGGCAGTTTGGAAGCATTCAGTATTAAATACAGAATAATTCTGGTTAATTTCTTGGTTAAGACTGTAACACTAGGAGCTGCATATTCACCCCCACATGTTCACAAAGTGACAAGCGACTCAACTCCTTGTGGGAAACATCAGGTTATAATTACAGAGCTTGACATTCCACTTTGTTGGTCTTGAGAAATTAATAATTCCATTTGATTTCTTACATTTGCTCATCCTCTCTCTCTTATTCTCTCTCTGTTTCACTCAGACAGCAACTCCAAGTGAAACGAACAGGACTCATTTCAGTTAATTCCAGTAAAAATGTTTATGTAGCTATTAGCCTTTCAGTATACCATCATATATTACAATAAACGTTCATGTCCACTTGAAGAGTTTATTTTTCAAAAACAGATAACTCAGTGTTTTTTTATTATGTTATCATGTCTCCATTGTGTTTTATATTGTGTTTGTTATTTTGATTAATTGGAATGCACAATGAAAAAACATGATTTTTGAAAATTGTTAGAGTTACCTGTTTTTTGCAAACAGACTCTTCACAGTCACAGTCATAATGCATTCTGGCATGCTCTACAAGGCATACATGATTTTTCCTTAGATGTTGACCAACATGCATCCAGAATCACCAGAATCATACCTTAAATGCTTTCTCTGTAGGCAGCTCGCTGAGTTTTGTAACAAAGCATTTTTCTCTCTCTCTTTGTTTTCCTTTGCTTTAAAATCCCAGCCCTAAACGCAATCATGTGCTAGATGCTGAAAAACAGCCGTTTTTACCCTTACCACGCAGTTAGTTTTCCATTCATCTAATGAAGATAAAAGGCAATTAGGTTGGTGTTCATTAACTCCCATTTTCGAATTAAATTAGCCTTTTGTGAGGTAATGGGGTTTGTTTGTGTGTGCTAGTGCATGTGTCTTTGTCGTTTGCATTTTTGCATTTTAGTGTTTGTTTGGCCGGCCTAATGAATGAGAAATTGCAGAACTGAGCCAGAGAAGGCTGTGTAAAATCTGCCCCAGCCATGAGATGCCCTGAGGAAATCACACACGTTCTGCTTAAACAGTGATATTAGAGTTGTATTTCTCATATGCCAGCTGTATCACTGCTCTTTTAGAAAACACTCATGAATGCACTGTTGCCAATGACAGTTCCCCACACCGCTTCTACTGAAGTATGCACTCGTGAGTGCACATTTGCCATAGCTTTTATTTTATTCTATACACACAGATGCATGTCTATCCGACTGTAACCCGCAAAATGTGTAAAGCTGTTTCTCCCTTTTTATGTATTTGCTAATTACGAATTGAAACTGTCAGAATTGTTACCGTATGTGTTTGAATCACTATTTTGCCCACTCTATCTATCTAATCTGTCTATCTGTCTATCTATCTACAGTGCCTCCTCAGCATATTGCATGAGAAAAAAAAATATTTAAAAGGTGTAAAAATCACTTGTTTTTCTAAAGAAACATTATCCAACAGTGACACAAGCAGTTAAAGTTACAACGGGAGTCCGCTTCTCTCTCGCCTGCCCTGAGCCCATTGAGTTTTAACGGGGTACGTAAAGCACATGGTGAGTTTGGTTGGGGGTAATTGAGAACAAATGGGGGAAAGTCACATGAGAGGAGGCAATGGCTCCATCGTGAGATGATTGGATATGACTAAGTATGTTTGGCTGTGATTGGTTCATGCAATAAATTCCACCTCTTGTGTTTGTGCATGTTTTTTTGTGTTGTTTTTTGAGGCAAACATTTCAGGATTTTTTTTTTCAAAATGCAGTTTAAATGCAGCTTCAGAGGGCTCTAAACGATCCCAGTCAAGAAGGGTCTTTTTTACCTAAACAATTGGTTATTTTCTAAAAAAAAAAAAAAAAAAAAAAAAAAAAAAAAAGTACAATTTATATACTTTTTAAGCTCAATGCTCATATTGTCTAGCTCTGTGTGAACTCAGAATACACAGAGTTCACGCAGAGCTAGAGAAGATGAGTGTTTGATGTTAGAAAGTATATAAGTTGTACATTTTTGTTTTTTAGAAATCAACTGTTCGTTTTGCTAGATAAGACCCTTCTTCCTCGACTGGGACTTTGCAAGTTCGTGGGCACCATAGAAGACCACTATATGGAGAACATTACTGTTTTTTTTTTCTCAAAAAACAATTTCTTTACAAGTGAAGAAAGAAAGACATGAACATCTTGAATGAAGTGGGCGAGTAAATTATCTGTACATTTTTGTTCTGGAAGTGAACTTCTCCTTTAAATTATCAGAACAAATTTATCTTTGTAACGTCACATAACTTGGATAGAAAGGTATGTAACAAAACGTGGTCAGGTCAAAGTGTCAAATCAGATTTTTGGTCCCAAATTTACTGGTAGTTCACTGTATGAAGACTTTTTGGGTATAATATTTCACAGTTTACTTTATTTTACTGTCTTCACTTACATAAATGAACTATAGTATCCTGCACCCACTAGTAAAAAAAAATAAATAAGTAAATAAATATATCTGGGGTCATTTTTGGTTTGACTGTACATAGCATTATGAGCACTGAACTTAATTTAACAGAATATAATTTCCATTCGGTATTCTTTATTTAGATGCAAGTTTCTGTGTGGGCCTGGTGATTGGTTGACTTTGGCCATGGTTTGAATTGTAAAGAGTTAATCAGGTGCATCGCGTGATTTCCGAACCTCCATACAGCTGGAATCACTCTTTCTCACTCTGTGCTTCTCTCATCCATTTCTACCTCATCCCATCTTCTCAGGATTATCACACCTTTAATGGCTTAAATCCGCTTTTGTTCAGAGAAGATGAGAGGATAGAGAACGAGGCAGAGGGGGGGGGGATTGGAGAACAGGCGTTCTCGCGTCTAATCCTCCGAATCCCACAGCCACCGGCGCTGTAACAAGGAAACTAACAATAGTGAGAGGAGAGAGAGAGATGGAGGAATAGCATTAGAGAAGAGAAGGACACGTGTAACCTATCCATCAAAGGAGCACTGGATTGTCCAGACAGGAGATGAAAACATGATTTATCAGGGGCATCGCGCAATTAGGCCTCTTCCTACAGTTTGCCGACATCTGCATGCATTCGGACGTGTTTGTGCACACGTTTATGGTGATTGAGAGCCTTTGTTTGGTGCTGAATATGTATTGATATCTTGCTGACATTTGGAAAAAACTCGCTTAGGTAGTTACGTTTTGAGTAAATCGAATTGATTGATCGTCTGTTCGCAGTCTGATGGTTTCATAGGCATGTTTTTTTTGCATGTTAATATTCTTCGGCTCGGTTTTTATTCCTCCTAAGATCTGGACATCTTTCACAAGCACTTTTATTACTGATGTCATTGAAATCTACACACACACCGTGATGCAAACCAGGACAAAAGCGTCCCAACTCAGAGTCTTGTCTTTAAAAGATAATTACCCGTCTTGAGCAGTCGGAGGGAAAAGATGAGGAGCGTAAAAAATAGATCAGGAAGACGGCGGCGTCTCTGATCACTCCTTGCGCAGACCTGCACGTCAAAATTATCAAACGCGCAACTTCAACACCACCGTTTTCAAGTGCAAATTCCACTTTACATGTTGACAGTTCGGATGAGGTTCACCTCTCTTGTCTTTCTCTCTCTATTTCCCGCCGCCTTTCTCCTTTACTTTTATTAGCGGCAAATGTAGTACCTCTAATCCTCTTAATTCCTGTGAAGGAAACCGCACAGGAGGAAAAACAACTGACATCTGTTTTTGTGGGTGTAATAGTTCCTTTAAAGATGCGAGGAGAGATTAGTAAACAACAACAACAAAACAGCTGGCTTTGAACAGAAAGGAGCTCACGCTGTGGGGCGGTCAACGACAAACTGATTTAAAGATGTCAAGACAGGAAACGCAATTACGCCGCCATTTCTTTTGGTAACATACACATGTTTGTAGATGCTTATTTTAGGTCATGTGGATCTGTAGTCTTTTATCTCAGTAAGTGAAGTTCAACGTATCAGATCTCAATCATACGTCCTGTTGTGCTTGTCTACAGCCTGTCTGTTAATATCAAATCTGATCTGAAATTAGAACGAGTTAGAATTAGTTTTTTAGTTTTAGATTTATATTATTATTATGCAATATTTCACAGAATTGTATGCAATTGTGACTAACCCAGCATCTGTGCAAGCTCTGATACAGATACAGGCGCAGGAAAGCGTGTTTGTGCTTTAAGAATGCGTTCTTGAGAGCAGCAGATGTGTTTATGCAGATGTTGCTCAGCCAGGTGTGTGTGTGGCTGAGGGGAACAGACAGACAGGAGTGATGGATGCTGCTTGGTTTTCGGCCTGGTGCTTTCACCGGCTACACACTGTGAGTGAGCTGGTATGTGTTTGGATCATTTCTTTGACCCTCACTCTCTCTCCACTCCATTGCGTTTTGTGCCTGCTGCTGCTGTTTGACACTCTTTCATGGAGCAGCTGATTAGTTCTGCATATCTGTAGTGAGGGATCTGGCCTTTACACTACAGGCTGCTCTCTTTATAGCCTCTCAGCCTGCGACGGCTGAGTCGGGGTGCCTGAAAGGTCACACACAGGAGCGTGATCTTCACCTAAGTGCCTTAGAAAATAGCTTACCAGATGAGTTGCAGGTTTCCTGAAAAAAGCGTAATGTAATTTGTCAGGCTGTCAGAGATGGTTAGTCTGTAGTGGTCTGTGAGATCTCTGCATTAGCGGGATGATGCGGACAGAACACAAGTTTGAGCTGTGTTGTGGTTTTTGAGTTTTAAAGTCTAAGTGAATCTTACTTTTCTAATGTGAGGTAAATGGGATATTCAGTTAGGGAAAAATTCAGTCATTACTCACCCTCATGTTGTTCCATAACCTGTATGACTGGTGGATATTTTGAAGAAAGTTTGTGACCGTTGACTTTCACTGTATGGATTTGTATGGTCTTGTATGACCTGTATAGTCAAACATCTGCAGCCAGTAAAAATTTTATTTTCATAGTTTATTTTAGGGGTTCTTCATGTAAAACAGGTCAGGCAGACCAAAACTGCAAGTCATAGAGACTTGAAACTTTAAGGGATGGTAGTACTCTCACCGTCTACAAAGTCACCAAGGCTCGCCCCATTCGGCCTGGCGGGGGCGCTACATCGATCAAAAGTGCGAAATCGCTCAAAACTCCTCAACTGTTCATCACAGACTTAAGTGTCAGTAAAACCCTTGGCTCACGCCGGACAAAACGCATGCCTCAAATTTTTAATTTTCGGGTATTTAGCATTTTTTTTTGAAAAACCTACTTTTGTGAACTAGTCCTAGGTTTTTTTGATCGGAACCAAACCAGTGCAGCATCGTATCTCAAAAAACATGGCAGCCAAAGGCTGATGAAATTTGAGCACCTGTTAGATAAGGTTAACAGAGGTCAATTGCAGCAAAACTCAGTGGGACTGTTTGACTCACGGCCCTATCGGTCTGTGAGAAGTTTGAATGAAATCGGCCCCTGGGGGGGGCAGTATGAAATCTTTCAAGGGCGTAAAGGACTGTATATTGCATGTTTTTTTACACATACACACAATATTCATATAATAGGATAAGACCTCCTCATTCCGAACATCTTTGCCTCTAGAACCGCTGCTGTTAATCAAACTGTTGTGAAGAACCTACTTTTGCAGACTAGCCCAAGGTTTTTCACTCAATCTGAAAAAACACTGCAATATAATTCTCTGGACTCTCTAGGTCAGTAATTATCAAAAAAATGTGACAAGTAAAACAGGGTCGTTTAGAAAAGGTGACTGTCTAAATATACCTAAAAGCCTATAAAGCCTGAACGAAAGCTCAAAACTTCACAAAACCTGGTGAGCACATGCGACAGATGATTCTAAACAAGCAAAGTTTTGGGAGATTGAAACACAGCTGGTGCTGTAACAGTTATAAATGTTAAAAAAAACATATTTCTATGGTAACTTACATGTATTTCTCAAAAATGCTTTTTGAAATCATTGATTTAGTTGGTTACAGGCTTGCTAAATAATGTGCAATGCCTTTTTTTATATGTGCTTAGATGCCTTAAAGCGCTTGAACCCCGGTAATTGCTGCTTGCAGCAATATTCATTTTTATTTTCATTTAATAGTTTTAAATAATGTTCACCAAGACTGCATAAATCCTGCATCTTGTGCTTTTTTGCACCCTTCACGTTTGCGAATCAGTCTGAATGAACAATACAATGCTGTTAATGGAAAGATTAATTTAAAAAAGTAATTAAAAAAACTCACACACTTGAATATAACCACTTTGTTGTGTCAAAAGACTTGAAATGGCATGAAAACGTGATCTGTAGGAATTTTTAGTGAGTAATCAATTTAGTGCCATTTAAAGATGAAATTTTAAATTTCGAAAACTGATAAATTGTGCACAAAATGACAATGAATGTATATTAAATAGAGTACATTTTGGCTCTTGTTGACTTTAAAGGAGAGGGAGGAGGAAACAATAGAATCATGACCCATGCAACATCACGCAACATCTGCCAGCAAACACATCAGTGCATTTGCCTCGTATGCGTGTTTTTGAGTCGAGGATGAGGAGCAGGATGGAGAGAGAAATGTGAAGTGTAGAGTGATAACAGATGGCTCGGATGACAGGCCCCTCTATCTCTCGTTTTCTCTCTCTCTGATGAAATTGTAGTTGATTTATGACAAATGTCAGTAAAAGCCTCTCCTGCTCTGTCGCTGTCAGTCAGCTACCCAAGGTAAGCAGGTTCAGCCATCAATCACCTCGCGTTTCCGTGGAGATACGCTATGCCTCTGATGGCTCCTGCCCACTTCCCCGCCAGGAGCCCCAGTGGTCGGTACGGAGACGCTGAGACAAACAGGAAGTGACACGGACTCTCAGAGGCAATGGGCTGTTGACAGTAGCTAAGAGAATGGGAGGGAGTGGGCGGACCATCTGGGAATTAGGTGGAATTGTTTTTTGTTTGATAAGTGTGTGGCGCAAGGTGACTGTTTGTATGTACATTAGAAGAAGAGAGCACGAAAGCGTTCGGTCCCTCTGTAGGGACTCGGCCAAGCAGGTGTTTTGTGGATCAGTAATGTCATTCTGATATATTTGGCTAAACGTGGTGACAGCTCCTCAGGGAGAAACCCGGTTTGTTCCTGCCAGCTACATCAACAGCCTTGTCAGTTACACCGTCTCACAGGTTACGCTGTCATTCCTGCTCCGCTCAGATATTATTATACTGTCGGCGTGTTTCACATTCCTTCGGAATCGTCACAAACACCTGTTCGCTGGTCGAGGGTGAGGGTTCAATGTCCACGGTGACCCCATTGACACTGACATGATCAGAGGAGCCGCGGGCTGAATGTCTGTCTCTCGTTGCCATGGCAAAGGGCAAATCGCTGTCCTAACCGGGACAAAGGTCAGCTGTCACTGCCAGTGTTGTTACAGCGTGAAGCAGGGATCATAAGGATGCAGACACATGAACAGGTTATTGTGTCGGCCTCTACTCTCACCTTTCTTTTCAGTAATCGAAATAGCGCAGAAGAGTGTTTCACCTCATGTCGTCATTTTATCAATATGATGGCAGCATTTTTCTGATGTGTGTGAGATGGTGTTAATGTGAAATAACATTGGACCCCATTGAGTTTCATTGTATGGGCAAAAGCATTTGAAACCTTTTTAAAAATGAGGGTTAATGCATAATGACAGTTTTCATTTTTTGTGTGAGCTATTCTTTTGATCATGTGGTGTTCAGATTCTCGGTTCTCGTTGTTTTTTCTTTGAATGTGAGGACTACGTTCACGTTTTAAGGAAGTTGTGCAATACTGGCTGATATTAGAGATTGTTTTGATTCTGCTAGTACTCAAAGATATTTAACCAATACCATGAGTGCATGCTCATCTCACCTATTTGTACAATTAATTAACATTGCCATCATCTAATGTTTTCTTCAAGTTAGACTTAAAAAAGCACAAATAATTTAGTGATACTGTTAAATGTAATCTTTATTAAATCTCAAAATGAATATCCAAACTGAATATACATATGAGTCTATTTTATACTGAACGTAATAATGTTGTGATGCCTAAATTCACTTGTAGTAAATAGAACGATTGTAGTTTTAATTTACCTAAAGGAAATATAGAATTTTAATATGGTCCATTTATTGATTATATGCCATAACAAGAAAGTAATTATAGGTATCAGTGTCAGTTTTAAGGCCAGCAAATCCATAGTTTTCAGAAAAAACATTGGGGTCAGGACAATTATTATTATTTTTTTATTTAATTTTTTAAATGAAAGAAATTAATACTTTATGGAAGCTTGCTTCCGCCACTGAATTAAAAAATAATTTTAAAAAGGTAATTGTGACCTTTTATCCCTCAATTCTGTTTTTTTTTTTTCCTTTTTCCTCAGAATTGCATGATACAAACTTTTGCACATGACTTTTTTTTTTCTCAGAATTTTTGAGAGATAAATTTGCAATTCTGAGAAGTGAAGTCGGAATTGCAAGACATAAGCTCGCAATCATGAGAAATAGTCCGAATTTTTTTTCTCAGAATTGTGAGTTTATATCTCACAATTGTGATTTTTTTGCAAGTTGAATTGTCGCAATTGCGAGTTAAGCCAGAATTGTGAGATATGAACAAAAATGTTTTCAGAAATCTTTTTTTTTTTTTTTCCCTCAAAACTGGACTATAACTCACAATTGCGAAACTACATCTTACAATTCTGAGAAAGTCAGAATTGCTTGAAAAAAGTCTGAATTGTGAGATATAAATTCACAATTGCGAAAAAAGTTAGAGTTGCGAGATATAAACTCGTATTTGCGGAAAAAAAGTTAGTATTGCAAGATACAAAACTCATAATTGTGAGAAAAAGTCAGAGTTACGAAATATAGTATTTGCAAGAAAAAAGTCAGAATTACGAGATATAAGCTCATAATTATGAGAAAAAGTAAGAATTGCGAGATATAAACTCGCATTTGCAAGAAAAAACTCACAATTGTGAGTTTATATCAAAAATAGTCAGTGAATTGTGAGATGAAAAGCCGCAATAACCTTTTTTTTATTTTTTCACTCAGTGGCGGAAACAGGCATCCATAATACTTTTGAATAATTAATTATTATAATTATTAGTACTTTTTTTTTTTTTTAATAGCAAGGCTGCATTAATAAGTGACAGTGAAGACTTGTTACAAAAGATTTTTATTTTAAGTAATCAAGGAATCCTGAAAAAAATTAACATTTTCCACACATATTAAGCAGCACTAATTTTAACATTTATCCTAATTAGAAATGTTTAATTAGCATCAAATTAGCGTATTAGAATAATTGCCGCTGAAAATTCAGCTTTGTAATCATAGGAATACATTTTAAAATATATTCAAATAGAAAACTTTTTTTATTTATTTATATATATATATATATATATATATATATATGTATATATATATATTTTTTTTTTTTTTTTTTTTTTTTTTTCTCACAATATTACGGTTTTTACTGGATTTTTGATCAGTGCAGTCTTGTTTGCAATAAGAGACTTCTTTCAAAAACGTTTAGAAATCTTACATCCCCAATCTTTTAAATAGTAGTAGACATTCTCAATTCTCAAGGTTATGTACTCTTATTCACAACATACTACTTATATCTCATGTCCAGTCTGACCATGGTGCCTATGTATCTTTGTGTGTTTGCTTATTTATAATTGCATTTACAGTTGAATGACATTGTGAGTGAACAGTTACGTCTCCTAATTGTGAAAGTTTGTATTTTTCACAAGCCTGAACAGAGACACTTGTTCTCTATCTGCTAATTTGCGATCAGGCCACCAAAGCAAACAAGCGACCCAGACTGGAGATGGCAGTGAACTCTCATTATAACCTAATCAAAGGCAGATTAATTGGCTGCCCTTGTTGTGCTTCCCTCAGTAAAAGCCCGAGTAAAGAATGAACTGCATCCCGTAACACTCGCTTCAGTCCTCAACTGCCGCACCTGCGCTTTCATTGTTCCATTCAGTTTAAAACGCATTTGATCTGCCTTGCGTTTGTTTCTTAATAGTTTTCAGTTTAAAATTCTGTGGCGTGTATTTGTGTGACAGAGGCCCCACTGTGGTTAGTTAATGAGGGGCTTACCGTGTTTAGTGAATGGAGCATGTAGTGGGGTCAGGCCCTCGTTCTTAAAACTCTGTGTGCAACGAGGGAGCTGAAATCACTCCCTTGACTCTCAGCACACATTTCTTAATTGTGCAGGCTAATTTAGTGCTACCGGAAATCTCCCGGAGGAACCGCACTCTCAACACAAATACTTGCATGAAACCAAATTATTATTATAAAATTGTAGTAATGGAAACCAGCCACTTGTTCTTTTTATTTGCAAAGAACAAAACCCCTGTTGTGTACATCATTATTCTCCAACGCAATGTTCTTTCCCTTTCTTTTATTGATTTGTCTATTCATATACCCGTCTACTCAAGCATTCATCTATCCACCTGTAAAAATACATTTGTGAAGATCATACCTTTTATCCTTCCATCTCTTTTTCCATTCCTCCATTTTTCCTATAATCGTATTGGGATGAAGTGTACTGTAGAGGCTTGAGTGCTCCTCTCTTAGTCTGAGGTTTACCTCCGTAAAAAGCAAATATCCACACCCACTGTCTCTCTATCTCCTTCGAGACTTAAAAAAAGTCTCATGTTCCCTTTGCTCACGGTAGATTTCAACAAGAGACCTGAAGTGTCTTCTGGCTATTCAGCTCTTAAATCTACACTGCTGTAATTGTACATTTTAGAGTCTTTTACAAAATATAGTGAGTTAAATGGTTTAGCAAACACTAATTCATAGAATTATGATGTCTTTAAAGGGATAGTTCACCCAAAAATGAATATTCTGTCATTCTTACTTACCCTTAAGACCTCTGTTTATCGTTGGAACACAAATTAAGATATTTCTGATGAAATCCAAGATCTTTCTGGCCATAGAGAGCAGTGCAACTGACACGTTCAAGGCCCAGAAAGGTAGAAAGGACATTATTAAAATAGTCCATGTGACATCAGTCCACTTTCAGACCGCTCCAGCGTCGTGGTAGTCTTGTGAACACATGTAAAAGCAGGGTTCCCATATGAATCTGAAAAAAAAAATTCAAAACCCTGGAAAGTTTTTGAAAATAAACATACATAGATACAGGTCCTTGAAAGTGCTTGAATTTATTTTGTGCAAGAGGTTTTCTGGAAAAAATTCCATATCGTTCCCTCCATTCTGCAAATGTGTAATTTTGCCAACACTCTGTTGCCTAAGCATACTAGCTTGCTTGATTTATGTTAGGTATGGTGACCATACATCCTCTTTTCCCCGGACATGTCCTTTTTTTTGGACCAAAATGCCCGGTTTTCGGCTTTTGCTTTATATGGTCGGCATTCATTGTGTGCATGTTTGTATTAAAGCCCTATGCAGGACTGTTTTCTTGATCCCGCTCCCGCTGAACTTTGGGCCATTATCGCCTGCTCATGCAATCATTCTAATATTGAATATAATTTTCAAGCATCAGGGAGCCACTATTGTATATGGGGCATCTCAGTCTCTTTAGAATGATCAGCTATTCACTTTCACTTTCAATTTCGCGATCACACGCACTATAAAAGGAGCACATCTTACAAGGGAGCCCTGTCAAAGACTGACACAGAAGAGAGGAAATTGAATAAAGTCATTATTTTTTGTTTTCTTTATGCACAAAAACTATTTTCGTAGCTTTGTAACATTACGGTTGGTCCACTGATGTCATATGAACTATTTTAACGATACCCTTACTACCTTTCTGACCATGAACATGGTAGTTGTGTTGCTGCCTATGCAGGGTCAGAAGGCTCTCAGGTTTCATCAAAAATGTGTTTTGAAGATTAACCAACATCTTATGGGTTTGTTATGACACAGAGGTGAGTAAATAATATCAGATTTTTTAATCTAGGGCAAACCATCTCTGTAAGAAATCACAATTGTCTTTGATTTGTTGATTCAAATGAATGTAGAACTCTTACCGTCTTGTGTGCTTCCAGTAACTCACTATAGACCACATTAGGAGACTTCTCAATCTAATGAGCTCAAATGGGGTTTATCCAATTTTAGTACCGGAAGGGCTTCGTATGTCAAATTAATCTCTTTGTTTTCCATATAATGTATCTGGTTACAATAAACTGCATGAGGCCAGGGATGTGAGAGAAGACTCTCCTCACTGTTTGTAGGATGTAAATGTCTCCAGCTGTGTGTGTGTGTGTATGTGTACATACCCTGCTTCACAGACTACTGCAGATTTGATTGCCTTTGCAGTATGTTTTTCCTCTTTCTTATGTTGGTGTTACTTGTAAATACATCAACATGATGATGGTGGTGGTGTGTGTGTGTCCTTGTGTGTTTGCCTTCTATCGTTGTACATGGTTCTGTTTTATGCACGCCTGACACTCTCTGTGTGCTGGTTGTGTGTGTGTGGGACGGTAGTGTGTTCATAACTCTCTCTCTGTCACAATAGTAAGTGTTGTGCGGTCTCCTGGGGAGTGATTATAAAGCCCAGAGTCAGTATACTTCTGCTCGATGTCATCAAGCCAGCCTGAATTAGCTTATCCCTTCTTTATCTCTCTCCCTCTCTCTCAGCAAAGTACAGGGCTTTGTTGAAAGGGCACATGATTGCATACAGTAAATGTGAGTTTTTTTTTGATACACATAATTAGGGCAGTCATTAACAATTATTTTCGATTTATTGAGTAATTGAATATATATATATATATATATATATATATATATATATATAGAGGGCACCATGGCCTGACGATTGTTTTTACACTTTACTGCACAATCTAATCCTTGTTGAATATTGACTCAACAACATTTAATTCAAATGTCCACTTAATCTTTACTATTTGGCCATTTCTTTATAATAGAAAAAGTTACAGCACTGTAATTTCTTGAATATGTGGACATCAAAATGTGTAAACTCAGAGTGAGGGTTTAAACTTTTATTTTGAAATTGTGATAAACTGCATAATTTAAAAAAAATAATCATGTATTCGCCTGTCGTAGGTTTATAAGTGATTTACTTACAAATCTGATGAAATGGTGCATGTTGCGTTCCCAGGCAAACGTTATAATAAACCCAAACTCACAAAAACATGCGGAGTTTGAGACTCTCCACCCATGTAAATGATAACAGTTTGTGTAGCAGCATTTACTGTTTGATTAAATAAATAAAGTGCATATATTAAACCTGCATTGCATATTTATTTAATTGAATCATAGCGTTTGTGAATTCTTAATAGCATTATGCTTTATTGTGATTTTTAAATGGGTTTAACATGTGGAATGCGCCACTTCCTATTTTGCCAATTACTCAACACAGGCAAAATGCAATCAAGGATTTTTTTTAAATCGAATACTCAAATAGAATTAAGGAATCGTTGCAGCTTTACACATAATATACTCAAAAATTTGAGTTTTTTGTTTTCCAGGATTCTTTGATGAATAGAAACCTCAAAGTAACAGCATTTATTTAAAATGTTTTCATGTACACTGCTGTTTTTAAAGAATGTTGCTCATCATGGCTGCATTTATTTGACTAAAAATACATAAACTGTAATATTGAGAAATATTATTGCAATTTTAAATAGTGGTTTTCTATTTTAATTTACTTTAAAATAGAATTTATTTCTGTTATGCAAAACTGAATTTTCATCAGCCATTGCTCCAGTCTTCAGTGTCACACGATCCTTCAGAAATCATTCTAATATGCTGATTTATTGTCAATGTTGGAAACAGCTGTGCTGCTTAATATTTTTTAAAACCTTTGATACTTTTTTCAGGATTCTTTGATGAACAAAAAGTTAAAAAGAACAGCATTTATTCCAAATAGAAATCTTTAAGTCTTTACTATCACTTTTTATCAATTTAACACATCTTCGCTGAGTATAAGTATTAATTTCTTTCAAAGAAAGAAAGAAAAAATGTACAGACCCCGAACTTTGAACTGTACTGTACATTATTACAGAAGTTTTCTTTTTTAAATAAATGCTATTCTTTTTAACTTTGTATTCATCAAAGAATCCAAAACACATTGTTAAATCAGTATATGAGAATGATTTCTGAAGGATCATTTGACACTAGAGACTGGAGTAATGATGCTGAAAATTAGGCTTTGCATCACAGGAATAAATTCTATTTTAAAGTATATTAATATAGAAACTCATTATTTTAAATTGCAATAATATTTCACAATTTTACAGTTTTTTCTGTATTTTTAATCAAATAAACACAGCTTTGATGAGCTGAAAAGTCTTTAAAAACAACTGATTTTGTGTAGTTTTATTCTATATTATGTGTACTTTTCCAAACAATCTTGTTACTTTGTATTGCAGCATGCCTCATGTCTCAGGTTACCACCTCCCTATGGTAAATCACTTAGTCTTCATTTGGATAAAAGCGTGTTGTAAATGGATAAATGTAAATGTAATCACTAAGCAGCCAAGTTTAAAACTAAAGTACCTTGACTTAAGTTCACTTCACCTTTTACAGGTATTTTGAAGATTAGACTTGGCTTGGATAAGCATAATGTACCTTTATCATAGGTATTAAGGCCTTCCATTAAAATGTTTAAAACTGTAAGGGGAAGAGGAGAGAGAGCAGTGGAAGGCGGATTGGACCCAGTGTGACTCACGCTGGCAATGCTAATGTGCTCGGCACTAATTGAAAGCAGTTATGCAGTAATCAGAAACCTGCCGAGCGACAGCTATGTTCATTAGAAACACACTGCTACCCTCGCACCGAGAATGAGAGAGAGGGCAGACGAAAAAAAGAGGGTCAAGATATGGCCCAAAGACGTGAAACTCTTACAAAAAAAAAAAATGCTGATAGTGTGCACATTTATATGACGGCGCTCTGTAGGTTAAATCGTCAGCACGTTCATTTCACACGGTCGCTTTCTATGACGCGACTCCCATGTGCACATCTGTGATCTTAAGTCATTAACTCGGCCCGCGTTCGACTCTACCCTCATGTAAATGCATTCAAATGAATTCTGCGCCTACATCGTGTTCCTGAGTCTTTTAAAGCACTGTGCTTTGTCTCACCAAACGCTCCGCGGACTCGCAATGAGAAACTGAACGCTTGCTTGACCCAGATGATTTGAATATCAAAGGGCTTTTGATCAGTGCAATCACTTACTTCTTTGTCAAGAAATATTCCCTTTGTACAAATTTGGCTGTGTTATAGGTTGAGGGTTTTCAGCAGCCATAGACAGCCAGTGGAACCTAAGCTTAAGATATGTATTTAAGGGGGTAATTTGTAATAGCCGGCAGGGTGGATTGCAGGCCTTGAGTAAGGATGTTAAGCTCAGATTGCTGCAGGGAGATAGTTCAGCGTGATGTATTTATTGTAAGTTGCTTTAGGGTGAAAAATGTCTGCTAAATAACTGGCAGGCCTAACTACTACTACTTTTGTCTTGTATTTTGTATTTCATTAACTGTTCTTCAGGATGTTTTATATTATTCAGGATGTTTTTTTCCCTTCTAAATCCCTTAAAAAATGATTTGACCTGTAAGTTATGACTTGTTTTTACATTACTTTGTTTTTTTATTTGTACATAAGTTATACAAGGTTCAACTCATTTTTTAAGCCAGTTTAATGTAGTCAGTTGTGCCTAATTATTATGTTATGTGAGGCAGCAACCTATTTTCCGCAGTGCTGTATTCTATTTGTAGATATTTTAAAATTAAATACAATTTTGGCCAAACACAAACCTATTTTTTGAGGATTTGTTTTATTGTGCATTATTTCAATTTGAAATGGATATATTAATTATTAATAGTAAAATTTTTTTTTTTTTTTTTTTTTTTTTAAATCAATTTAATGCATCCTATTTGTGTTTCCAAATATTTTAACAAAAAATTATTTGATTTTATTTCAATTTTATTTTCTGGTACAAGATCTATCTATTGTAGTAAAGGGGACTCACGTCACCAATGGCGCTGTGATTTTTGGGTCACACGTCACTCAGGTGCGGTTGTGAGTATATCAGATGACCAGTTCCCACCTTGCTTGGTTCAGTGCATCAGTCAAGGACTGTTAATTCGGCAATAGGTTCCATAATTTGAGATTTGCACTCTGGAGGGAGTTGGTCAACTGATTTATCTGAAAGTTTGGTGGTTTAGCTAGCTAGTAGAGCCTTGGATCATCAACACAAGGAAGACACAATTGCAATAAAATTAATTACATTTATTAACAACAGATATGCAAGAGTAAATATAACAACTAGTGATAGAACCAATAATTGAATATGCACTGTTAATAGATAATAGGCAACTACACGTGAAAGAAGATATCAAATAAACCATAAAAACAAGTAAATGGAGTGAATACAGAATGGCAGAATGCAATGCTGTTGAGCTGAATGTAGCAATGGAAGAGATTTCTATGGCAATGTTGCTTATGGAAAACCACTTAATGGCTCTGGTAGACTTAACGATAAATAAGTGCTTATTTATCTTTGAACAAACAATCTAGCTATCATTTGTAATGCTGTCCCCAAGTAAATGTTATCTAAACAGGTCAGAAAACATAGGCTGCAGGTATAAACTAAGCTAAGGTCTTTAAAGAGGTTTGGTAAGTAACATAAATAATATTTCTGTTTAATTTGATTTGATTTTAGTTTTCTTTTCTGGAACAATGTTTATTTATTTATATTTATTTATTTTTACTTTTATTAACTTTTACTAATTTAATTAAAATTTTTAATTGATTGATGTAATGCATCCTATTTCAATAAGTGTTATTTCTTTCAATAACAAATAATATCTCTGTTTCCGAACTTAAAAAAAAAAAATAAATAAATAAAATATTTTATTTTTATGGTATGCAGTTTGTTTATATTTTTTACTTTCATTAACTTATTAGCTTTTACTTTTCTTAATTTTATTTTATTTCTCGATTGATGTAATGCATCCTATTTGTATAAGTGTTCATTTCTTTCAATAACATATTTTCATTTTTTCTGGTTTATTTATTTATTTTTACTTTTATTAACTTCTTAACTTTTATTAGCTTATTAACTTTTACTTTTATTAATTTTATTTTATTTCTTAATTGAGGTAATGCATCCTATTTGAATAACATCTTATTTGTGTTGATTTGTATCAGTAACATAAATAATATTTTTGTTTCCAAACTTTTGAACAAAAGGTTTTATTTTGTTTTATTTTCTAGTGTGAGGTTTGTTTGTTTGTTTTATATATATATATATATATATATATATATATTTATCTACAGTAGAAGGACTGTTGCTGTTCTTTATGAGCATTCTCAGTTCAGTGTACCTCCAGTCCCTTTCTGCAGGTCCTGTGGGATAGAGGCTGAGTAGAAATATGGCTGGCTGCTTTCATTATGGTACTGTAATGTAATGGCGAGCACATTGTCTGTTCTTTGCATGCCTGCACTGCTGAATGGTTGCCCTGACAAGATCGCTCATGGCAACTGCACAGGTCTGTCTCCCTCACGGTTCAGGGAAAAACACGGCCAAGCCGGCCTCTGGGGAATCTACACCCACATGCATTTGTTGTATAGCCTTCGGTCTGTACCTCAGAGGAGACCACCTGCTATTCTTTTTACTACACTGTGATGAGAGGGCGGTCTCGTCCTCATTTCTTTTTTTCTTTTCCTTTTCTGTGTTTCTCTGTCTACCCCAGTGTGCCATATCCATAAGAGCTTCAGTCTGTTTTGTGTGCAGAAAACCCAGAGATTCTGACCTGGTTTTGCCGAGTTGAGTCCTTAGAGTGGAACTGAAAGTGTTGTAATTTTCAATTGATACTGCTGGAATAATAGAGCGCTTGCCCCGTTTCTTCCTTTTCTGGTGTTTATTTATTTTGTTTTGTTTTGTTTTGTTTTTAATATTTTATTTTATTTCAGTTGTTTTTTATTTAATTTAGTTTAATTTGGAAATAAAATAAAATTCAGTTTATTTCATTATTAATTTTATTTAAAAAGAGTTTTGTGTTTGTTTATTTATTTATTTATTTATTTATTTATTTATTTAACTCTTATTAACTTTTCTTGAATAACGTTTTCTCTCTTTTCCGTGTTGTTGTTGTTGTTGTTTTAGTTTGGTTTCATTTATTTTATAATTATTTTTTGTTTTATGTTTTTATTTTATTTCATTATTAATTTAATTAAAAAGTGGGTTTATTGTAATTCATTTATTTAACTTTTATTAACTTTCTTAAATAAAACAAAATTCTCTCTTTTCTGTAATGTTTTGATGTTTTCATTTAATGTTACCTATTTTAATGTAATTAAATTTTTTGTCATGTTTTTTAATTTTATTATTATTATTATTATTTTTTATTATTATTATTATTTTTATTTTTATTTTGTTTTATTTATTGTTTAGTTTAGTTTAGTTTAGTTAGTTTCATGTTTTTATTTTATTAATTTTATTTCATTATTAATAACATTTAAAAAAATTGTTTTATTTTTATTAATTTATTTAACTTTTATTAACTTTCATAAATAAAATGTTCTTTCTGTTCCATAATGGTTTGATGTTTTAATTTGATATTTCATTTAATTTGATTTTATTTCATGTTTTTATTTTATTTTATTTTATTTTATGCAGTTTATTTTATTATTAATTTTATTAAACAACTTTTATTAACTTTTCTTAAATAAATTTCTTAATTTTTTTTTTTTTTTTACTTTCAGAATAAATCTGGCTGTTACATTTATAATCTGTAAATCTGGCTATTACAAGATTTTTTTGCATGTGAAATGCACTTTTTTTTTAGCTTAGTTTTAGTAACAAAAAAAAAAAATCTGTTTCAGTAGGTTTTGTTTTTATGAGGGCTGAAATTGGCTTAAGTTCTGAAAGTTAACAAACATGTACAAAGATCAAGGACAGTTTGAATGCGTTATCAGAGTTTATTCCTATAGGACGTTTAGAAAGGATTCCATAGCTGTGGATATTATAAGAAAATCCTGCATGATACGCACATTCCTGCTGGCGATGACGGACAGATCGAAGCGTCTTTGCTGCAGCCCGAAAGAAGGAATACGGCAGAATATTCGGTGTCATAATATTCCAGGGTTTTTTAATGGGTTTGCGCCATCGTTCTGACAAGGTGTCTTCCCTCCTAGTGACATCCGTGTTGTGTCACGTCTTTTGCCGGTGTTCTTGCAGTGACGGGGACGACATTCCCATTGCTCGCCCTGCCAGGTACAGCGTCACCTCTCATGTTACACCTGTCAGTCACATCGCACCACCTGCGATCATTCGCCCTCCCTGTAGTCCTGGGTATAGTCTGTTATCTGTCTGGTATAGACGTAGACGAAGAGTTAAAACGTGGATAATTTAGTGAAACGTTTGCAGGTTCGTGTTTATATCTGACTGATTAAGCTGATGTTAAAATTAGCATAATATGCGTACGGCTTACATCTAAACTTTAAGAGGCTCATTCAGCAGAATAAAAGATGAGTCTCCATTTGAAAGCAACTCCTAAACTCTCCAAACCGATCTGGACTTTCACCCAGTGTAATTACAGTCTAATGGGATTTTAAATCAGGACTGGGAAACTGCATTCATCAGCACTGCTCAGACCGTTTCTCCACTAAACAGCCATAAATAGCGTTATGAGAGCAAAAGAAAACACAGGAAACAAACAACAGAAATGTGTCATTCTTTCTTTCTTCACTCTCAGCCTCTCTCAGCCTCTCTCAGTGAAGCAGCTCTAGGTTTTTAAAACAGCTCCAGTATCTGTTATAGCCCATATTTTGGATAAAAGTTGGATAAAAGAGACATTGAAACCATCATTTTCTATAAATTTCAGCTATTTTTTAATATGGTTTAAGAAATAACACAATATTTAAGCTGATAAAATAACTATTATTAGGTCTTTATATAGATAAGTAAACTTGTGACAATGACTTACTGTTTGTCATTTGTAAGATGTTATGGTAATAATATTATTTGTAATAAAAAATATTACAAATTAAAAACAAAAAAATATATATATATATATATATATATATATATATATATATTTCCAACACTCCCGTCGTGCTTATGTGTGAGCGCTCGGTGAAGAGCGTGAAGCGCTTATCATTGTAGCCAATCACAGTCATGTCTGTTGAGTGCGTGAACACTATGGCCAATCAACTCATATATATGTGTATATATATATATATATAAGCAAAAAAGTATAGAACCATTTTCACAAATTTGTAACAGTAATGTAATATTATTTTCCAAAAATAAATAAATAAATCTTCCTGATTCATAATTTTCTGCTCTGAGGTTTATTTTAGTTTATTCTTTTTTCCAGTTGATTTCATTATGAATTTTTTAAATTATTTATTTAAAAAGAGTTTTGTTTTACTTGATTTCTAAGAACAAGAAGTGAATAACTTAATAAAAGATGCAGTAAATAGTCCACTTCCAGAACAACAATTTACAGATAATTTACTCACCCCCTTGTCATCCAAGATGTTCATGTCTTTCTTTCTTCAGTCGTAAAAAAAAAAATGTTTTTGAGGGAAAACATTTTCTCCGTATAATGGACTGCTGTGGTGCCCCGATTTTGAACTTTCAAAATGCAGTTTAAATGCAGGTTCAAATGATCCCAAATGCAGTTGTAAACAATCCCAGTAGAGAAAGAAGGGTCTTGTCTAGCGTAACGATCGGTTATTTTAATAAAAATAATACAATTTATATACTTTTTAATGCCAAATGCTCGTCTTGTCTTACTCTGCTTGGACTGTTTTTGTTCCGGTTCCTGACAGTTGTTCTCATGATCTCCCTAAACTTCGAAATCGTCCTATATCGCTGTTTTACCTTTTTTGTTAAGGGCGTTTGATCTTCTTTGCATGTTCACTTTGCAAAGACTGGGTCAGTACTTCTGCAGTGATGTAGGATGATTTTGAAATGATTTTTAAAGTTGAGGGAGATCATGAGATGGGAGGTTTTTGACGTACCCTAACTGTCTTGAACCAGAATACACAGAGTTCAGGGAAAGCAAGGCAAGACGAGTATTTGAAATTAAAAAGTGTTTAAATTGTATTTTTTAAATGAAAATAACCGATCGTTTCGCTAGATAAGACCCTTCTTCCTCGGCTGGGATCATTTACAACCGCATTTGGGATCGTTTGAAGCCGCATTTAAACTGCATTTTGGAAGTTCAAAATCGGGGCACCATATCAATCCATTATATAGAGAAAAATGCAGAAATGTTTTACTCAAAAAACTTAATTTCTTTACGACTGAAGAAAGAAAGACATGAACATCTTGGATGACAAGGGGGTGAGTACATTATCTGTGAATCCTTGTTTTGGAAGTGGACATTTCCTTTAAAAAATGCTTAATGGTTTGCACAAAATATTAAGAATAGCTGCTGAAAATTCAGCTTTGCCAACACAGAATTAAATTAAATTTTAAATGATATTAAAATAGAAAACAGTTTAAATTGCTGTAAGATTTCACAATGTTACAGTATTTCTAGAATCAAATAAATAAGCCTTGGTGAACAAAGAGACTACAAGAGACTTTCAAAACAACATTACAGACTCCAAACTTTTGAACAGTAGTTTTATAGATTTGCACTGCTCAGCTCTCTGTCATTGTCTTTTTTTCCCTGCCACTTGCTCTTTTTTACTCCTATTCCTACATTCTCTTACATTAAATATTATCTCTCTGGCACTGCGTGAGGCAGTTTGGCCTGCTGCCGTCGTGTGATTGATTTGGAAGGAAATGATGTGAGTTCATCTGCTGTGGAGTGACTGAATACAAGGTCAAGTGGTCTGAGACGGATGCTTCTCCTCAGACGTGACCTCATCAGACAGTCATCAGTCTCAGAGACTTGACTTAATTATTAATAAGAGCATACACTCAGCGACTACTGTAAACGTTTATACATCTCAACCCACTGCGTGAAAAGTCAAGTTGGTGTTCTCAACAGTCAAACACTCGAGTTGGTTTTGTTTACATGCTAGAAGTGAACTTAAAGGGATTGTTTTATCAAAAAATGAAAAATCTGTCATAACGTACTCAACCTCGTGTCATTCCAAATCTTTTTTCTTTCTTCTGTGGAGATGATGTTTTGTTAAACAGCCTTGAATCCCAAAGACTTACATTGTGTTTCCACAAAACTTTGAAGATTTTGAAATCTGTCTTAAATGGTTAGGTTTCCTGAAATGGGAAAAAAAAAAGTCAGTGCGTTGAGTTCACGATAGTATCGGCAGAGAAAGAGTTATCAAGAAAGTTTCGAGTCAGGTCAGAAATGTTGATCAATGTTTCAGTGACTTAAAGTTAGCAGAACTAGTGGAAACTGTGAGGATTTTTGGATATAAGTGCAGCAATCTTGTGTGTTTGAGCCTGTGGAGTTTGAATCTTTTACCAGAGTAGCGGTCCCTTAACTCACACAAGTACTTTTTGATGAGCCTGTGTTCAAGAGTGGGAATTTAAAAGAGAAGAGAGCACCAACAGTTCTCCTCTCTTTCTCCAGCTAAAGTTTCTCTCTGGTTGAGCTTGGTGGTAGCTTTCGTTTCTCTAATGAAGAGAACGTTTAGAACCTACTGTGTAAGTTTCACTAATGGATTGAAAGGCTCTACGTGTCTTTATTGGACTGATTGCTCATTTGCAGAAAAGAGAGAGATTGTTCCTTCCAGAGACGAGCTCTTTGATGTCTGATTTCAAAATGCTTCATGTCTCATTTTAACATGGATAAGACATTTTTATTGACAAGACTGTTGCTTTTTTTGCCAGTGATTTGCTTTAGTGAAATGCTTCGATCTCCCCAGGAGGTCTGAAATGTGTCTTCTCACATCTTTTCTTCATAGACACTCCTCTGTTTTTCATCATCATTTTTTTTTTTAAACCAAACAGGCTATCATGATGCATAATGCCAAAGAGATGCTGTAGCTTTGGTGTTTTTTGCACGTGGGCTTTCATCTCAAAGTGACCAGCAAGATGTCTAGCATTCAACTGCAATTCCAATATTGGCACGCTAGCCAAAAGTAATAAAAACTACTATTAGCTGCAGGGGTTTAATTTTCAGCTTTTGCTCCACGTTGTCGTTGAGAGACGTCTCTCCTCAGCTGTCTTTACTGGATGGGTACACTTCAGACTCTGCAGAAATCTTGTAGAAATAGTCTGTTTATTAGAAGCCAAATGAATCAAAGAATTTTAATTAAAAAAAATTATTCAAATATTAGCTGGAAAATATTTACTTTGTATTAAGTAGACTGGGTATCTATTATTGTTGGATGTGTAAGTCTAAAGAGAAACATTTTTAGTTTAATTCAAATTTATTTGTACAGCACTTTTCAAAACAAAGGCAGTGTTCCAGCAGCTTCGCAGAAAATATTGCCTTACAAACCTCCAGTGAGTAAGATAAAGGAGAACCGGTGAGGAAAAACTATTTTAATGTTTGAATGAATGTATGTACACTACCAGTCAAAAGTTTTTGAACACCAAGTTTTTAATGTTTCTGCTCACATCTTCTGCTCACCAAGCCTGCATTTGTTTGATCCAAAGTACAGTAAAACAGTAAAATTTTGAAATATTTTTACTATTTAAAATGTTTTCTATTTGAATATATTTTAAAATGTAATTTATTCCTGTGAATTTTTAGCATCATTACTCCAGTCACATGATCATTTAGAAATTAAGGAAAATACATTTATCATTGTAAATACATTGTAAATACATTGTAGCTTTAATCACAGGAATAAATTACATTTTCAAATATATTCTAATAGAAAGCAGTGAATTTAAATAGCCAAAATATTTCAAAATTTTACTGTTTTGGCTGTACTTTGAATAAATAAATGCAGGCGAGCAAAAGACACTTTAAAAAAAACATTAAAAATCTCACTGTTCAAAAACTTTTGGCTGGTAGTGTATACACAATGAAGAATTCACCAAAAAAAATCTTTCTTTTTAAAAAAAAAGAGGATATCAATAGAACAGAATAATTGTGATTAGTCTCTTGATCCAGTAAATAATAAGTGTTATTAAAAAAAGATTAATTTAGTTCTCTTTTTGCCTGTGAGTCACAAAAGCTCTTTAGATGTTAGACCCATAGTTTAGTGGTTAGAGCAGGAGACACAGCTTTGATTATGGTCTGTTATAGCCTAGTATGTTTTCTGTCCCCTCTGTTGTGATCTATTGATCAAAAGTTGAAAAATCCCTAAGAAATAAGATTCTTTTAGAGCACACTGGTTCAGACAGTTTTTTCTCCTTCATTCAGTCAATTTTAATCAGAGGCCAAGTATTCAGTACTCATGGGATCTCAGAGATGTGCTGACTCACTGAAGAAAATTAGCAAGAGGATGGATCTAAATCAGCTTTTGAACTTTTTGACAGAGTACAAACTCTCTTCATTGCTCCCTCGCTCTCTCTCTCTTTAAGCGTGTTTGCATGGTTTTCTGTGTGGCCTGTTTTCTGGTTACTGGTGCTGTGTGTGTGTCCTTTTCGTTGTCAGTCCTGACAGCTAACAGTCTCTTTCCCCCTTGCCTATGCCACTTTACAGACACACAAAAGACCTCCGGGGCGTCGTTCTAAATACCCTTCTTGAAGGAGAACGAAAATGAGGGAGGAAGGGGAGACAGGGAGGTGTCACTGTCAGACGGTTGGGCGTCTCACTGTGCACTCTCCTAAAGATGTTTTAGCATGGTACACCTGCATGTTGAATCTACAGATAATTCTAGTCTCGGTTCTAGTATCTAAATTAGCTTTGCGAATGTTAAACGATTAGTTCACTTCCATAATAAACATTTCCGGATAATTTACTCACCCCCGTTATCCAAGATGTTCATGTCTGTCTTATTTTTATCTTTTTTAAAGATATTAAGGTTTTTAAGGAAAACGTTTCAGGGTTTTTCTCCATGTAGTGGACTTCATGGGGATCAGGGGGTTGAAGATCCAAATTGCAGCTTCAAAGGGCTCCACACGATCCCAGCCGAAGAATAAGGGTCTTATCTAGTGAAACAATTAATCATTTTCTAAAAAAAAAAAAAAAAAAAATATATATATATATATATAATTTACTTTTTAACCCTCTGGGGTCGAAAAACGCGCCGGCATGGTTTGTGGCCGTTTTTCTGATAACAAAAAGTACTTCAATTACTCCGTCATTTTTGATCATACAGATAAGAGCAATACATCAATGGAATCTGTAAGGAATTCACTTTTATTTGTGTACACTCATAGTAACAACAACAAACTGTGGTTTGTTAATAAATGCTCATCTTGCACTAGCTCTGCGACATGCATGTGTGACTTCACGAAAGGTCATGCATGGTTGTTTCTTTGTCTATGTGCTCAGATTGAAAAAGGGTAGGGTAGAGCGAAAAACGCCATCTAATTTTCTCCTCCAACTTCAAAATTGTCCATCATCGTGGTTTTACTTTTTTTTTTTTTTTTTTATTTTGCCATGCGTGACATTTCCAACGTGACTGCGTTGGAAATGAGTGAACTCAAGCTAGTGCAAGATGAGCATTTGTGGTTAAAAATATATATATATATATATATATATATTTTTTATTTTAGAAAATCACTGATTGTTTCACAAGTTTAAATATTTTGAGAAGTCAAAATTATGAGAATAATGTTGAAATATTTAGAGAATAAAGTCAATATTTTGAGTAAAAATGTTTTGAGAATAAAGTCAAAATTACGAGAAATAATTACGCTATTAATCGTAATTAATTCTCAGAAATTCAACTTTATTCTTAAAACAGTTTGGCTTTTTTCTCGAAACATTTTGGCTTTATTCTTGAAGCACTTCAACTTTATTCGCAAAGCATTTCGACTTTATTCTCAAAACATTTCAATTTTAATATCATAACTTCGATTTTATTCTTGAAAAATTTCGACTTTATTCTCAAAACATTTCGACCTCATTCTCGAAGCATTTCAACTTTATTCTTGAAAGAATTCAACATTATTCTCAAAATATTTAGACTTTATCCTGATAATTTTGACTTTATTCAAAAAACATTTCAACTTTATTCTCGAAATATTTTGATTTTATTTTTGGAATTTTGACTTTATTCTCGAAGCTTTTCAACTTTATTATCGTAGCTTCGACCTTATTCTTGAAACATTTCAGCTTTATTCTCGAAATATTTTGACTTTATTCTCGAAATATTTTGATGACTTTATTGTCATAATTTGACTATTCTCAAAACATTTAGACTTTATTCTCAAAATGTTCGACTTTATTCTCAAAACATTTAGACTTTAAGACACTAGGTAAGACCCATATTCTTCGGCTGGGATCGTGTAGAGCCCTTTGAAGCTGCATTGAAACTGCAGTTTGGAACTTCAACCCATTGGCTCCCATTGAAGTCCACTATATGGGGAAAAATCCTGGAATGTTTTCCTCAAAAACCTTCATTTCTTTTCAGATGAAGACAGAAGGACATGAACATCTTGGATGACATGGGGTGAACAAATTATCAGGAAATTTTTATTCTGGAAATGAATTGACCCTTCAGTTGCAAAAGCCGTAATAGATTTAACTTGTCCAGAGGCCTTTTTTTGTCTCCAGATCTCAAATTTTGAAGGCACTTTTGTTCATTTTGGTGGTAGGTTTTTTTTTTTTCTTTTCTTTTCTTTTCTTGCTACCTACTATCTTAAATATAACTTGAATATCACCATTCAGAATCAACCATGGTAAAAAAAAAAAATGATACATTGTGCATTTTAACTTTCTGAAACTGCATGGAATGAATTGGAACTGTTTATTTCAACACACACTTGCCTTTTTTCTTTGCAATATGTATGAGGCAGCACGTTCTTCACTGTGGCTTGAGCGGACTCCCACCGTTAGACCAGCGACAGCTATCAGAGAGCAAAGAAAAAGCGTATTCTATCACATTACTGTAAAGCTCTCTCTCTCTCTCTCTCTCTCTCTCTTTCTCTGTCTTTGTCTGTCAATCTCTCTCTCTCCCTTTATTTCTCTGGCTCTCTCCATCTCTCTGTGCTGTGGTTGATGGAGACAGTCCTAACAGCAGAGGGTTCACATACAGTGGTGACAGACAGAAACCCAAATCTCAGGCTAAACCTCATGGGGAGGGTTGTCACGGCTCGTTATTGCGCTCGTGCTCCAAACCGAAGCCATGTGGTGTTTACGAGCGCACCACAGTCAAGCAAGATGGAAGGAAAAAAGCTTGTAGAAAAGCTTAACCCCAATTCTTGTTCTATTATGTGTTTTGAAACCTGTTGCTGTATCCAAGCTTTTCAGAAATAAAACCATGTAAAAAGTGACTACTGTTGTTGCATTCTGATAGAGCGGGTTGTGGATTTAGTAAAGCTAAAATAACCTACAGTTTCCCCTAATGTGTATGTTGGCTGTCTGAAACAGAAATTGATGTGGCATTTATTCCTCTGTGGGCTCAGGAATGCTCCTTTTGTCAAATTTCTGACCATTTAGACACTCGAGCAGAACGTTATTAGTGTCAGCCCATCACAAGAACCTCTACATCTGTGACTCATTCTCTTTCTCAGCTTCTTTCCATCTCCCTTCTCAGCCATTTTCTTTCTTTGAGTAATTCTTTCATTTGCTATCTGTGATGCCACTTGACCACTGACAGGATGCTGATGTGCTTTTTCCCTGATTGAAAGATTTTCCCAACTCAGTTCCTGATTTTGGATTTGATTTGTAGGACAGCGTTTTAGTGCCAAGTTAAAAAAACAAAAAAAAACAAAAAAACATCTAAGATCACAAGATTGAAGTCATAATGTTTCGAGAATAGTCAAATTTATGACAATAAAGTCTAAATATTACAAGAATAAAGTCGATATATTTCGAGAATTAAGTCAAAATTATGAGAATACTGTTGAAATATTATAGATGTTGAAATATAGAGAATAAAGTCTAAATATTTAAACAGTCAAAATTATGAGAATAAAGTCAAATATTTTGAGAATAAAATCAGAATTACAAGAATTAATTACGCTAATATCACTAATAATAATTGCAACAATTTCTTGTAATTTCAACTTTATTTTTGAAACATTTTGACTTTATCAACGTCATTCTCAAAATATTTCGCCTTTATTCTCAAAATTTTGATTTTATTCTCGAAACATTTCGACTTTATTATTGTAATTTTTACTTTATTCTTGAAACTGTTTGACTTCATTCTCGAAACATTCAGACTTTATTCTTTAAATATTTAGACTTTATTCTCAAAACATTTAGATTTTATTCTCGAAACATTTCGACTTTATCTTTGAAACATTACAACTTTATCTCATATTCGACTTTATTCTTGAAACATTTCGACTTTATTCTTGAAATTTCGACTTTATTCTCTAAACATTTTGACTTTATTCTCTAAACATTTCTCAATTTTTTTTCTAATCCGACTTTCTCAAAGCATTTCGACTTTGTTCTTGAAACATTTCAAATTTATTCTCGCAATTTTTACTTTATGCTCAAAACATTTAGGCTTTATGGTAATTTCGACTTTATTCTTGTAATTTCGACTTTATTCTCGAAACATTTAAACTTTATTCCTGAAACATTTCAAAATTCTCAAAACACTTACACTTTATTCTCAAAATTTCGACTTTATTCTCAAAATATTTTAGACTCTATTCTCAAAATATTATGACTTTAATCTCATAATTTTAGATTTTTTTTTTTGTTGTTTTTAATGTTGCACTAAAACACTGTCGTAGATTTGAGGTAAGAAACAGGATTCAGAAATGCAATTTGAATGCATGTAGAATTTAAAATCAATCAGGTTTGTAATTGCAGTAATTGTAATTGTAAAAATTACTGTAATTGTAATTTTTTACAATCCTGATGGATGAATGGATGGACAGACAGCAGATAGCTAGACCTTCCTGTAATTTCAGTTTAAATTCTGACTCTAACATCCTCTGGGTGTGGCCAGTTAAATTCAGGATCGAACTATGAAGTGAAACTCTCCAACTCTTGTCTGTGTATATTTGATTTGCCATCGTTGAGTTACTGATTTTGGAAAAAAAAAAAAAAAAAAAGAAACCATTTGAGAGCAATACGCATCAATAAGCATCAATAAGCAGGCCTTTATACTTGCTGTTCTACAGCTCATCTGTATCTTTATTGCATTGGAGCATATAAAAGCCTCCATCAAAGCCTGTTCAGTCCAGACAAACATCAGCCCTGTGCTCTAGTGGATCTTCTGTCTACTCGAATGCTTGAAACACGCCTGTCTTTGTGTGATTTCTCACTCCTTCTCTCTTGTTAAAGAGGATATTTAAATGTGGCTGTGAGTTCAATCAGTATTCCACCTCAAACCGGATTTTAATTTGATGTGGCTGGCATTCATCCGAACCTTCTGTAATGACCATACAAAACTTAATTACACTAATAATCATGAGTCCCACTCAGACCTCGATCCCCCCGTGAGTTGCGGTGGTCTGCTCCAGGCTGCATCTCCACATCTCCTGATGAAGGCGCTGAGGCCAATTGACCTCTGTGAACATTCAGATTAATTGCCTCCCCTCTTTCTCACTTCACTCTCCTCCTCTTCTTGCACTTTCAGCCATTTTAGATATTTGGAAGCCTTTCCATAGCAGTGCATTCACAGGAGTGTGTGTTTATGTGTGTGTGTCGTACTTTCTGCTCCTGTTCAAATTCTAGCGCTGAGATTTTGATGAATGAGAGAGGTTGTTCGGGTTTGTGTTTCTGTGTGTTTGGGTCGGATAGTAGGGGTTTGCTGAGTAAACAACAGCGGCACAGAGTTTGGAACAGAAGCTTGACGCCTCAGTGTTATTTTGTGAATTTTAAGCGCTGAGCAAATCTTTCATGCTTATAAAACATACTGTAACACTTACACAGTCACACATTTACCCTGCAGCATAAAAACACTGTAATATGTACTTTTACTCTAACTCACATTCACAGTATACAAAAATTGGCATTAAAACTATTCACACAGGCTTTTTTTAATAGTAGTTGTGGTACTTTTGTGAATGTGCATCGAATACTGATACGGAAGAGAAGAAATTGTTGAATAAAGTTGTTGTTTTTGTTTTCTGTGTGCACAAAAATATTCTTGTAGCTTCATAACATTAAGGTTGAATCACTGATGTCACATTGACTATTTTAATGATGTCCTTACTACCTTTTTGGCCTTGAGCTTAGTAGTTGCGTTGTTCTCTATGCAGGGTCTAAAAGCTCTTGGATTTCATTAAAAAATATCATAATTTGTTTTCCAAAGATGAACGAAGGTCTTACAGGTTTTTAACGACAATAGGGTGAGCAGTTAATGATAGAATTTCCATTTTTAGGTGAACTGTCCCTTTAAGAGCTAGTCAGATTGTCGGGGTTTGTACAAGGTGCTTAGAGTGCTTGAAGTACTTGAATTTGACTTTTTGAAATTTAAGACTTGGAAAACTCTTAAAAATAACAATATTCCTGAGGAGGTACTTGAAAAGTGCTTGAATTATTAAAAGACAATGTATCTATGAAATAAGTCTTTAATTTTTTCAATACGCACACATCTTTTCATGCAAAATTTGTGCAATTGAAAAAACATAGTTTTTTTTTTTTTTTTTTTTGTTTTTTTTTTTTTTTTGCTTGTTTCAGTTAACGTTATAAAATTATTGAACTAAACCAGTAGTAGTACTATGGCTCGAAAAGATGAACCAAATCAATTGAGTGAATCACTTACACTGGAACCGCTCCGACTGATTCAAACTCGTGACTTTGATCTTTCATTTTAAACGATTCACTAACAAAAACCAGATCGAATTAAAAGAGCCATTCATTTTCAAATTTCGACATCGCTAGTAATGATTTTAAAAAGCACGTATAGTGATGGGTGAAACGGAGCTTTCCAAAACTCAGAATCAGTTTTACCATTGTGTTGCAAAATGATTCACTGTTTCAAAGTGCTCCAGTCATATCGCGAATTGCAAATCATTTGATTTAGATCGGGACTTCGGAGAGGGTTTGATCTGAAATTGAGTCCTGATCTGAAATGATGGTTCACGAATCATTATTCAGATCGGGACTTCGGAGAGGGTTCGCAAATCATTTGACTGATTGATCGGAACTTTGCTTATTGCAAATCATTTGATTTCACTTGGGACTTTGCATATCGCAAATCATTTGATTCAGATCGGGAGTTTGCATATCGCAAATCATTCCACAAATTAAATGATTTGCGTTCCGCGCTCCAAGTCCTGATCTGAAATGATAGTTTGCGAAACATTATTCAGATCGGGACTTCGGAGAGGGTTCACAAATCATTTGACTTACATTGGAACTTCACGTATCGCAAGTCATTTGATTTTGATTGGGACTCTGCATATCGCAAATCATTTGATTCAGATCAAGACTTTGCGTATTGCGTTCCGTGAATTGAATGGCTAGCAAACCACACTCAGAGTCTTGATTTGAAATAATGGTTAGCAAATTTTTTTTTTTTAGATTGGGACTTTGGAGAGAGTTTGTGAATCATTTGATTCAGATCAGGACTTCGCATATCCACGCTCCGATTCCTGATCTTAAATTAATAGCTCATGAATCATTATTCAGATCGGGAATTTGGTGCGGGTTTGTGAATCATTTGATTTAATTCGGGACTTCGGAGTGCATATCACGAATCATTTGTTTCAGATCAGGATTTCAGAGCGGTTTTGCAAATCATTTTTTCAGATTTTTTTCTTAAACAGTGGAAAACATCAAACCATAAATGAGATCTGATTTACGTCCTTGAAAATCCAAAAAAGTTGTGCTTGAAAAGTCATGGGATTTCATTTTACAGTATCTGTGTGAACCCTGGAGTCTATATGCATTATAAATCTTAAATATTAGCTAAGCTTATAAATGATTTATTTTGTGTCAAGGGAAGGATTTTTTAATTATGCAAAAAGCAAAATTATTGTAATATCTACAACAAGTGGTTAAATACATTATGTCTCCCCTGAAATTTAATTTCAACTTCATTTTATTACAATAAAATATTCCCGCTCAGTGTGAATAGACTTTATCGCAGTAAAACTCAAAAACACACACTGTTACTCAAATAGAAACACTAATAACTGCAAGAAAACAAATCAATCCCCTCTTGCATTACACAGTAACTTCCACCAAGGAAGCCTGAGTAAACACAGCAAGTTACTCTTACACTAATCACTCTTGCCATTATCTTGCAAATCTGTCTATTCCTGTTATAGAAGAAAAGAGAGAAACAGTTGCCACAGACTGCTCCGAGGGCACATTTGTTTACTTGCTAGTGTTGTCTTTTGTTCGTGCAAGTCTTTGGGATTGTGTTAGTGTGCTGGTAATTGCAGGTAGGGCACTGCAGGGGGCCGTGCAGCTCGCTGTGATGCTGTGAGGCACGAAAACCCTAATGCTCTACAGCAAACTGTGTACAAAATGATCTCTGGACATGTGTAAATGAACACACTTTTACTTTATACCAGTAGTGTTTGTTACATGCAAGCCACACTTTTAAAAACAAAAGTGCTTCATGATGCCATAGAAGAACCTTTGTCTAAATGGATTTCGTAAAGAACCTTTAGCGTCTGAAGAACCTTTCTGTTTCACAAAAGGTTCTTTGTGGAGAAAGAGATGGTTCTTTAAAGAACCTTTGACTGAATGGTTCTTTGTGGAACCAAAAATGGTTCTTCTATAGCATCGCTGTGAAGAACCTTTTAAAGCACCTTTATTTATAAGAGTGCGCCTTACCATTCTTTCTGTCTTTTTTCGACCTTCCTTTGGAAATGGATTACGGTGCTAAATTCCAGTAGATGTATCTCTGTAGACATGCTCTCACAGAGAGCTTTTGTCTTCTTAGCCCTGATCATTGGATCTGCTTTCTGTTAAGTCAATAGTCCTTTGGGGCCACCAGGCGAGTCTCCAAATGACCGTACCTGAACACACCCAATATACACTGGTACAATTCAATTACTCCTGTTTCCCTGTTCTGTGAGGTCAAGGGAAATGTTCACTCTCTCAATTGATTCAAATCAATAATTTCAATCTAATCTGCAGCCTGTCCTTGCCACCACAAGCCACTGTACTATGTCTTTATGGATTATTGGCTTCGTTTTGTGTCCCGTACATCATTAGCCTTCAGAGGACTTCTGAATATTTCTGCCTGTACGTACAGGTGGGATTTTTAGAGAGCTAGGGGAACAAAGATCTCTTTGGTCTTTGGTGCTTGTTGTTCGTCCCGTTCTGTTTCATTGATGAAAAACTAGTCAGAGGTCAATCGCATTAGTCTGAGGTCACAGATTTGTGTTCATGCATCTCTCTGATAATGCTTTATCTATTAGGAGAGAGAGATGGGGAAGTCATTTATTTCTTTCTATTTGAGAACGTCCGTTTAAAGTCTTTTCCTCTGTCATAGTTCTTCTCTCAGTTGCATTTATTTTAATGTGCCTCAAGAAATTCATCATGCTAGGTTTGATGACAGCAATAGTTAGTGTTGATCATTGCATTCCCTGTGATAAATTGCAACACAGCAAGTTTAAAAAAAAATGTGAAAGAGTAAAATCTACTGCACAGGTAAAGTTTTTATTGTATTTTTTAATATTTATATGTTATTTAACACTTAACACTTTTCTAACACTTAACAACAAGGTCCTGTTTGTTATGCATTAGGTAACATAAACTAAAAATAAGCAATATATTTAAGGCATTGATTAACATGTGTTAATGTAAAAATATTCGTTCATGCTAATTCACAGTGTTAATTCATTCTAACAAATGTAAAAATGTATTGGTAAATGCTAAATTAACTAAAATGAATTCCTTGTAAGTATTGTTTTTTGAAATCACATTTTAGTCTAAATGCAGTTGCACTTTGGAACAAATAAAATTATATGGCATCAGAGCAATTAAAATATTTATGTATTTCTTTTTTTTTTTTTTTTTCCTTCAATCAAAAGTTTGGGATCAGTAAGATTTTTTTTTTTTTTTATGTTTTTTGTATTTTATTTTTTTTTATTTTTTTTCATTTGTAATGTTCATCAAGGCTGCATTTGCTTGTTCAAAAATACATAAAAAACTAATATTGTGAAATGTTATTACAGTTCAAAATAATAGTTTTCTATTTTAATATATTCTAAAATATAATTTATTTGTGTGATGCAAACCTGAATTTCCATCAGCTGTTACTAGTCTTTATGATACTGGTCTTCAGAAGTCATTCTAATAGCTGTTACTAGTCTTTATGATACTAGTCTTCAGAAGTCATTCTAATATGCTGATTTATTGTTTTTATTATCAATGTTGAATAAAAGAATTCTTTGATGAATAAAAAGTTAAAAAGAACAATTTTTTTAAAATATAAATCTTTTCTAACAATATATGTCGTTGCTATCACTTTTCATCAGTTTAACACATTCTTGGTGAATAAAAGTATTAATTTCTTTCAGAAAACAAATAATAAAAATTTACTGACCACAAACTTTTAAATGGTAGTTTATATTGTTTTCTATTTAGTAAATGGTAGTTTATAATTGTTTTAGATTTCTATTTTAATTAAATAAACACTGTTCTTTTTTACTTACTTTTTTCAGGATTCCTTAATAAATATCATAGGTTTATACAAAATATTAACCAGCACAACTGTTTCCAACATTAATAATAAATCTGCACATGAGAATGATTTCTGAGGGATGGTGTGACACTGAAGACTGGAGTAATGATACTGAAAATACAGTTTTGCATTACAGGAATACATTTTATTTGTAAAGATATTCACATAGAATCATTTATATTACATTGAAATTATATTTCACAATATTACAGTTTTTTCTGGATTTTTTATCAAATACATGCAGCCTTAATGAGCATAAGGATCTTAAAATTAAGAATCTTATTGATCCTATACATCCAACAGCAGTGTGTGTGTATATATATATATATATATATATATATATATATATATATATATATATATATATATTATTTTTTTTTTTTTTTTTTTTTTTTTTTTTTTTGTGAACTATCCCTTTAAGTGAGCTGTTTATGTCTCCTCAGCACTGATATAAGAATATAGTCTGTCTCTCTCGGTCTTGGCGGAGGTTTCCGTGACGTTCTGCAGAAGAAGAGGCTTATTGGTGCATGTCTTTTTAATTGCTCCGTCTTTGGCCAGGGGGGAGTGTAAAAATACACACACGTCCTTCCACACCCACTCAGTGCACGTGTACACAAAAAAACATGCACATCTCACCGGACAGTCATGCTTCAGTTAATTTGCATCTTTTTTTTTTCCTCTCTCCTCGTAACGGATCATCTGTGACCTTCAGCAAGGTCTTGCATTAGGTCTAATTGTGATGAGATGCCTGCCACAGTGGTCCAAGAGCTAAATTAACTATTAGTATAGCCCAGAAGACTCCCACCGCTGAACTGTTGTCTAGTATAATGATGTGTTGTTCACTACACCACTGTTACACGTGAAAATGTGTGGCACGCAACTTTACCGCTCACTCGTTACCCTCTTTTGATACGAGGTCTGAAAGTGTTGGCAAATGCGTTAAAGTGTTTGTGTGTGTGCGCGTGCGGTGAAAATGCGACTCAAACTGCTGTAAATCGGTCCCTCTGTTTCAAATGTCAGGCTGCTTCATTATTAATCTCAGCATGAGGCGGACAGAAACGCAGCAGTAGGTAGTTTTTTGTTTGTTTATGAAGAACGTGCGAATAATGCTTTTGCATATTTTATTAAAGTCTGTTTTTACAGACGGTCCAGATGAGAATTCACTGAACGCAACGTCTTAAATCACTTTTTTTTTTAAATCAGAAGCATCGTTGCGATCTAATTAAATAAGAAGGAATGTTTTCTGTGTGCTGTTTACAGCTTCACGCATGGGCAGAAGCGTCAAGAGGGTTCTCTCGTTAAAAGGGCGAGCGCGCTGATTTTTCCCCTCCCGTTCGAGATGGAAACGGGCATGTGCCGGGCGAGGGAAGAGGCGAAGAGGCTATGTCAGAATGGCAATGAGAGCTGACCTTTCACGAATGCACGAGGCATCTGCTCTTATCGCCTACGCCAAAAGTCTCATTAGAGATTATGAGCTGAAACAATTCGCCTTCTTTGCCTCCGTAGCCATTTGTTTAAGTTTAATTAAAAACATGTGACCTTCAACCTGCTTTTATACTGTCTGAATCGGGCTTCATTTGTTTCTACTTGGGTTTTATTGACCGGAGCGGGATTAGGCAGGCTGATTTGATTAAATGTACCACAGCTGTTGACATTAGTGGCGTTATTATTGTCGTATTAGAGATACAAAAGGCAGCGCCGCAGTTGGCCCGAATTCATAGGAGAACGTTTAGCGCCCAAGGGTTAACGTAGCGGTCAGAAAGGAGAAAAATGAACCTTTCCATTGTGCAAATGTCAGTCTTAGAAGAAAATAAAACCAGTGTTCTGTTAAACAGACAGTAGAAGTGTTTCTTGTCTTAACCTTGTGTGATTGGCAGATGTATATTTATGACCATTAACTGCAGAGCTCTTTATAATTAGAAAATGGACAGTCGCTGCTTTAGCCATGGTGAGGTAAGGGACTGAGCTTAGTCATCATATTGTTTCTCTCAGAAAAGGTGTCAGTTTGAAATGATAGAAATTTGAGTTATAATTATATATGATTATAATTATTTGGTCACTTAGCAGGAGTGCGATATCAATAAAGTATATAAACAGCAAAATCACATACAGGAAAATGGGAACTGCAGTACATTTGGTCGAAATTCAATTTTCTCCTAGCAAACCACTGCGAAATCTAATAGTGGAGTGTGATGCTAATAATGTTGCATGAATGTATGAACTTACCACCTTTGGATAAAAGCGATTGTTAAAGATCAGGTCATATGGGTTTTTGAAAAGTATCTTTTTTGCATTTTGTAATGTAGCTGTTCTTCAATGTGAACACACTGCAAAGTTGTTTATCAAAAAAGTACATTATTGTCTCTCAAAAGAAAGAGTCGATTTAGAATCGCAGTAACGAGTTGTCATATTTTCAAATCTTTTGCTTGTAACTAGGGATGCAACAATACAGTTAGTCCACGGTTCAATACGTACCTCAGTTTTTAACCGCGGTTTTCAGTTCGGTTCGGTTCTGATAGCTTGCCACATCAGTGTTTACTCCTGTAAACCTCTGTACACTGGAAAAACTATGGGCTATTATATGTCTGCTTAATATTTCTTTTGAGAGAGGTATTATTTTTCCGATTTTTACGCAAAATAGGATGGGTTTCATTCATACTGGACACCAGAGGGCACCCTCGTGCAGAAAATCCACCTGTGAGTCAAAGAGATAACACTGATGACGTTCCAGCCAGGAAATCTCTAATATGGATAAAGGCATCGCTATTGCTGTAACTGAATAAAAACAAGATATAACATGAAACGTTTTGAATGATGAAATGTAAGGACAATAAACACTCGTCTGCAATAATATATGGTTTATCTGTGTTCTTCAAGTCATCTTGGGTATTTTCATAATGATTAAATATATTTGTACGCCCTTGCTAATCGACATACAATATAGAATATATTCTCTGCCTCATTCTATAAGAAGCTACATCAGATCACAAAAGGAAGTTATTTCAAACACTTGACTGACGCTGTGAAGTAAAAATAAGTTATAATGCTCTCTTTTGTTGGACAACAAGTTTAGAAAGGCTTATTGCATTTCATTAGAAGGGAAGATGCTCGGCAAGTGTTGCTTTTTTAAATATAAAAGGGGAGGCGTTTCCTCATCTCAGCATGTGAAATCACAGGCACACACAGCTAATTTTGAGAGAAATAAAACAAGGAAATTATTTAAATGCAAAACCGAAAAACCGCAACTCACAAGCGCGTACTGAACCGTGGATGTCGTACCAAACGGTTCGATATTATATTGAGTGTTGTAACTGATCTATGTCACTCAGTAACATATTAGCATAATCCCCGCCTTCCTGCGAAATACAAACAGTCTGACCTGCCCACAAACACTTCCGCTAGTCAGCGTGTTTACATCATGTAAAGACAATGCTGTGTTCTGTGCTGTGAAAACAAGATTTTGTTTTGTTTTCATTACCGAAAGGTAATTATGTGAAGAATCAGTGGTTAAAATTCATTTTTTCCACTGTACAGCAGCAGTACAATTCAAAGCTTTTATTGTATGCCCGTCATTTTACCAAGGACTGCTTCTCTAATCTTGGCTTTTCTCTTCTTTGGCTTCTAAAATTCCTAATGTAGACCAACAAACATCTCCAAACCGCAACCTGTAAGTACGATTGATACATGATGTACTTTTTCAAGTGAGGGCTCAAATATTAAATGTGCAGTATTGCCAGGTTTTGACAATAAAACCTGCCCAATTGCTACTCAAAACTAGCCCAATCACATTTCAAGGCGGTAAAAATCTCCGGGGTGTAAAATACAAGCTTTTTGTCATGGTTCCCCTGGTAAATTTGCATTCCAGGGGCTGAATATGATGTTATTGGGGTCGCTTCAACCACAGAAATCAAAAACAAACAAACTTCTCAACCCAGATGGCAATTCTCGCTAACTTGCTCAAGTACTCCTCTGTGTACCAATCACAACAGGTTTGGCCAGCTGTCCAATCAGAGCAGAGTAGGCTTATGGAAAAGGAGGGGTTTACAGGCATTTCGCTCAGTACTGCTTGAACAATCTGTTTTGAAATTACTGACAAATTACTTTATGTATAAATGTATATTCTTAGAAAATTATTTTTTCTGACCTAAGGTGCATTTAAACCTCCAACACAATATTAGGACACTTAAAAAAAAAAAAAAACACATGACCTGCTCTTTAATATGTAGAACCTAAATAATCAATTGTTTGTGGTCTGATTTTACAGGTATTTGTAGTCAGCCTCTATGGGAGGTGCTTAGATGAGGCCTGTTCAGAGAGGAAGAGGAAGTGTATTTGGGTAGTGAGGAAACCGGGAGAGGAACATACGTTTTCTAGATGCGGACAGCCTGTTTACCAGAACGGCCCTGTCTGCTTGTTAAAGGATGCTCGAGAGCTTGATGGAGCCGCCTGTAATATGATATGGCATATGAGATTTTATTTTTAGGACAGAGAAGCCTCCGTAAGAAAGGTTTATGGGGTTTTGAGTGGGTTGATCTTTTTAAATATTCAACTTCAATGAAATATGGAGCATGACTTGAGGCTGTTTTGAATTCATAAGTACGTTTCACGAGGCTGGATGTGCATATTGAGAGCTGTCGAAGGCAAAAAGCCCGGCAACTTAAGGAGTAGGACTCAAAGTCCGGGGTGGAGCGGAGCGAACTTCAAAAAGACGTGAAAAACAATAGTTCTGTTTGATCTGATGATGTAACATCTCACCTGATCAGAATCTGAACTTTGGCCGCAATGGATCTGAATATTGATTTCTCTAACACAATTAAGACTCGAATGACCCTTGGCTGAAATATTTTCGCCATGCTAATAACCATCCGCCTGAGACTTATGGAAACTAGTCTTTAGTCTGTAATGAGAAGGGAAGTTAATAGCAAACATCAGCTATCAATGAAGTGTTGCTCGTTGCCAGTAGTCATTAGCCAGCGTTAGCCATTATCCATGTGTGGAGGTGGTAATACATTACAGCAAAATTCGATCAATTACGACCACCCCTCCCGTAAGTCCCATCTCAGGTAACTGACAGTTCACTGTCTGCACCCCTCCTCTCGATCCCCCTCTTCCTTCTCCCTCACTCCGTCTGCAGCTCATCAGTCAGTCTACTCATTAACCTAAAGGACTTTGATGGGAGAAAAAGGGAGAGATAGAGAGAATGATGGAGAGAGGAAGCGTCTAGGGAGAGAGAGCACACAGACTGGACTAGGCCTGAATCAATAGCACTTCATGACAACAGACAGGGAAAAGTAGAAGCCAGCGAGGAAGTGGTAGAGGAAGAGAATATGGGAAACAGGATTTTTTTAATGAAATTACTGATGACTTTTTTTGTTGACGAAAATATTTTGGGAATTTTAGTCCTATTGTTTTAATTAAAATATTAAAATATAAAAATCAATGAATAAAATATAAAATTATTTTAAGTATAATTTGACTATTTTAATTGATTCTTTCTTGCCACCGAATAATGAAAAAAGGTAATTGCGACATTTTATTTCACAATTCTGACTTTCTTCTTAGAGTTGTTAGATACAAACTCACAATTGTGAGTTATAAAGTCAGAATTGCATGATGTAAACTCACAATTTTGACCATTTTTCTCATAATTGTGAGTTTATATCAAACAATTCTAAGAAAAAAAAGCCAAAATTGCGAGTTAAGTCAGAATTGTGGGTTCTAAACTCGCAATTCTGAGAGCATATCAGTCTTTTTTCCTTCAAAATTGGACTTTATAACTCTATACTCTTCATCACTGTTGGAGTTTATGTTGCACAATTCTGAGGAAAAAAGTCAAAATTGCAACACATAAACTCGCATTTCTGAGAAAAAAAAGTCTGAATTGCGAGATTCAAACTCGCATTTGCAAGAAAAAAAGGCAGAATTGTGAGATACAAACTCACATTTGTGAGGGAAAAAAAGTCAGAATTGCGAGATATAAACTTGCGTTTGCGAGAAAAAAGGAAGAATTGTGAGACACAAACTCGCATTTGTGAGGGTAAAAAAGTCAGAATTGCGAGATATAAACTTGCGTTTGCGGGAAAAAAAGGCAGAATTGTGAGATACAAACTCGCATTTGTGAGGGAAAAAAAAGTCTGAGATACAAACTCACATTCACAAGAAAAAGTCTGATCTGCGAGATACAAAGTGGCATTTGCGAGGAAAAAAAGTCAGAATTGCGAAATACAAACTCACATTTACGAGAAAAGGTCAGAATTGTGAAATACAAAATCGCATTTGTGGAAAAAGTCCAAATTGCGAAATACAAACTCGCATTTGCAAGAAAAAAAGTTTTGTGAGTTTGTATTTCACAAATCAGACAATTCTCTGAGTTTATATCATGCAATTCTGAGAAAAATGTCAAAATTATGAGTTATATCTTGCAATTCTGACTTTATAACTTAAAATTGTGAGTTTATATCTTACAATTCTGAGAAAAAAGTTACAATTTTTTTTTCTGAGAAAAAAAAACTGGCTTACATATAAGTGTATATATGTTTTGAATTTGTTTAAACTTGGGTCTGTTTGGCTAAAATGATATGCCTTTTCAGTGTACTAAAAGAAAATGAGTATGGCATGGCAAAATACTGACTAAATTTTAAACATATTTTCATTTAAAGACAAAACCAAAAAAAAAAGAAATAAAAAACTTTAGGAAACACTGAAAGGGAGTTTGGGAATAGTGGAAAGATGGAGTGAGACAGCCCTAGACAGCGATATAAATGAGAGTGGGCTGGATTGAATAATTACCCATCCCTGCAGCGGCATGCAGACAGATGTCCTGTAGCAAAAAATATTCAGGAAACTCATCAGGTTTGGCATTCAAATGAAGATTCCTTCTCTCTAATTACTTTAAACCCCAGCCCAACTTCCTGTTCTGGGAAGCTTCACAGAGACTGCCAGTGTGACGACTGATTTCGTTTGAATCTTTGCTAATTGTGCAGCTCTCCAGCAGTTCGCCCTAGTTGCAGCGAGCAGATTCGCAATGACAGATATACGTTACTTCCAATTAGAGGTACGTTTTCGCCCACACGCTTGTATCCGCACAGAAATGTTCATGAACTTTGCATTGCAGTAGAGCAGTTTGTGAAGAGAGCCCAGCCGACCCGATCTCAGCAAACTGTCTGTCTCACTTAGCGATTGTCGGGGGACATTCTGCTGTGTCTCATCTGTCACTAAATCAGTTTCACACTGTCTTTCTAGTCCCGTCCCAAAGCTTATGTCAGATAGTTTGTATCTTTGATCCCAGCAAAACGTATTAGACTGGGTTGGCCAGAAAATGCTGGGCCTTCAGTTTGATTTTTTTTTTGTTTCTGAAGATGAAGCAATCAACCTATAAGCAAACAGACAGGGAACTTTTGTAGTAAACAGTCATTTTTTTTCAGACACTTTTATCCTGAAATGATTCCCAGTACACTTATTACTGGACATTAGCCCTGGAGCATCCAGGGATTGTTTACTCTCCAGAGGTACAGTGGTGATGCCTAATGGATTGCTCTTTTTTTCCTCATCCCAGGGCCTTAAAGAGATTGTTTACCCAAAACAAGAAAATTCTGTCATCAATAATGATTACCAGAACAGCATTTATTTGAAATAGAAGTTTTGTAACATAAATGTCTTTACTGTCGCTTTTGATTTATTTAACACAGCCATGCTGATGAATAAAATTATTCATGTCTTGCTTTTAAACCGTAGTGTGTGTATAGTTTATTATTTAATCTTCAAAATACTACTCTTTATACATTAAGCAGTTATTGAGCTGTATAGTTATTGCGTGATTCATATTTCTTAGTGTTTACAAAAATGAAATGTTTAATCAAAATGTTTCACGTTTAGGTAGACTTTAGTCTGGGCGACTAAAATGATCTTTGTGAATATGAATAAAATGAATATGGAATGACAAAATACTGACTGAATTTAAAGCATTTATTTAATTCCAAATGTCTGACTTTCTTCTACAGAAACACAAAAGATATTTTAAAAACTTTTAGTAACAAAACAGTTTTGGCGCATGAGATATTTCTAAAAATATCTTCTGTGTTCAGCAGAAGAAGGTCAAACAGGTTTAGAATGACGTGGGTGACAGAATTTGCATTTTGGGGTGAACTGTCCCTTTAAAACAGATAAATCACAGTTTAAAGGGATAGTTCAACCAAAAATGAAAATTCTGTCATTAATTACTCACTCTCCTTATATATTAATCAGTTATTGAGCTGTATATTTTGCATGATTCATATTTTTTTTAGTGTTTACAACCAAAAAAAAAAGTTGAATCAAAATGTTTCACGTTTAGTTAGACTTCAATCTGAGCGACTAAAATGATCTTTGTGAATATGAATAAAATGAAAATGGAATGACAAAATACTGACTGAATTTAAAGCATTTATTTAATTCCAAATGTCTCTGACTTTCTCCTACAGAAACACAAAAGATATTTTGAAAAATTTTAGTAACAAACAGGTGAACTGTCCCTTTAAGACAGATAAATCACAATTTAAAGGTATAGTTCACCCAAAATGACAATTCTGTCATTAATTACTCACTCTCATGTTGTTCCAAACCTATAGGACGTTCATTCATCTTCAAAACTCAAATTAATGCTAATTATGGTTAAACCACTGATGTCATATGGACTATTTCAACGATTTCCATACTACTATTTGTGGCCTTGAATGTGGTAGTTGCGTTGCTGTCTATACAGGGTCAGAAAGCTCTCGGAATTCTAATAAAATGTCTTAATTTGTGTTCCGAAGATGAATGAAGGTCTTGCGGCTTTGAAACGACATGAGGGTTAGTAATTAATGACAGAATTGTCATTTTTGGGTGAACTATCGCTTTAAGCGAGTTGCTGCATTAAATATAAGTCCAGCTGAAACCATGAGGTGACGAGAGTGATGTTTTAGTCACAGTGAGCGATCAAAATGGTAACAAATGTAGCAGTTTTTATGGCGGAAGGTGAGAAAGTGGCCTGTATAGAGTCACCATCTGTGACCATCACAAACACACACCACTCGATTGATCAACACTTCTCTGGGGTCTAATCCTCCAGATTACCCTCGAACACTTGTTTGTTGTGCTTGTCGGGTTGGATCTAGTGTTGTGTTTGCATCAGACCAGGTGCTGTCCAACCAATTTCTGTTTGCTTGTAAACCTTTTGTTTTGGTAGGACACAGTAACATTCAATTGGTCATATGACTGGGTCAGACTCACACTGCAGGGCATAAGTTCCCCAAATACATCCCCCTCTCTTTCTGCTGAACGTTGTGTTCTCAGATTGAATCACTTGTTCATTTGTGCTGCTGCTTTGAGGCTGGGTTTGTCTGTGTATTATTGGTCTTGTGCTGGTTTGTTTGGGCAGACGACTGCTAGTTAGAACGTGTGTGTCAAAGTAAATTACTTAAGAGCATATGCGCGCAAAATTAAGTGTGTGAATCACACATTGTGACCTTCCTGTGACCCGAAACGGTTGAATCACTCAACCGCGTATGTACACACTGTATGATGTGTAGTGTTTAGCTCCTTTAACCGCTAATGTTGTTCAAAATGGCATACTGATTATTTTGTCAACATCAAAGATCTCTCTAGAGTCTCTCTGATGCTGAGATACAGATGTTTCATCTCAAAATCATGAAACAGCACAACATGCATCTCTCTTTCTGTCTCTAACTCTCTCTCTCTCCCCCCCACCCTTATCCCCTAAACAAATATCATTTGGTGACATTCTCTTCTCTCCCCGGGTTCAAGTAAGCATTAAGCCGTTTTCATTTGTAATTAATTTTTGTGAGGCGCTGAATGCTGTGGGATTACAACTCCCCATTGCTGCTCTTTGTTAAATACTCTGATTATTCAATACAACTGCTGCACAAAGAGAGAGAGAATGAGAGAGAGAGAGAGAGAGAGAGTGTGTTTATACAGGTATACACACCAGATTGGACCCACACCAAGACTAGAGCCCTTGAAGGCCTGGACTAAGGACTTCAAGTCCCATATCTGTCAGTCTTAGAACCATGCTGGGGAAATGCAGAATTAATGAGCGATGTAATCAAAGACTTTGATTAAACTGCTGTTTTTTAATACTTTACCATTCAGGGACCCCATTTCAGACAAATTCAGACATATTCATCAGACAGATTGCTAGAGACTAAACATACCACACTTTCTTAAAAGGCTAGTTCACACAAAAATGAAAATTCTGCATATATTAAACCTGCATTGCATATATTTATTTAATTGAATCATAACATACGTTAATTTAGCATTATTCTTTATTATGTCTTTTAAATGGGTTTAATATATCATGCAGCCTTAGAAAATGTTCTAATAATGCATTTCATGGATTCTCGTCTGTGGAATGCACCACTTCTGGTATCTGGCCGGTTACTCAAGGATTTTTTTTTATAATCAAGTACTCGAATCGAAACGAGGAATCATGACAGCCCTACTTGGAAATTTTCTGTTTTTTGTCCATACAATGGAGGAAATGGCCACCAACAGTTAGGTTACCAACATTCTTCAAAATGTCTTCTTTTATGTTCCAAATTCATATTTGGAATGACATAAGATTGTGTAAAAAAAAAAATTATAATTTTTCCAAAAATGATCTTTTATTATACCGTTTTGTTGTTTGAAACTATTATGGCTTGCTTTCTTCTGCGTACGAAGACATTTTGAAGATTGTGTCAAATGTTTTCATCCATACATTGGAAGTCAGTAGGGTTTAGAACCTTAAAAAGCCAAAAATGGCATAAAGCTAGCATGAAATCGAGAGTTGACTGCTATATCATGTTTTTGGAAGCAATATGATCAATTTGTATGATGCACAAGTTGAAATTTAAACCATTAAATCAAAATTGTTCAATGTACACATATAGTGACGACATAGAATATGATCACACAAACCTTAAACTTATTGAAACCTTCGTGATACATGCAAAAATCAACTAGGTTTTAGTTGACGTTTGAGGGTTATGTTGCCCATGGTTATTTTATGGACCAAAACAGCTGAAACATACTTTAAAAAACAGTATTTGTTTTGTTTTCCGCAGAAGTTTGAATAAATAATTTCAGATTTTACATATTTGGGTGCGTTATTCCTCCAGAAGTTGTAGAGATGATTGCTACTTTGGTCTTGTCTGAGACCAAAACCCAAAAACCCACATCCAAACCCACATCTAGAGCCACAAGATCTCTGATACGCAAATGCACCCACACAAAAGCACATAAAACACAAAGAGATGCACATTCAACATACACAGTGTCTTTGGAGAAGAGAACTTCTGAATTATGCTGTTTAACTGTGAATCATTACTTATTCTCTTTCTGCGTTTCAGCGTTCACACTCGCTGATCCCAGAACAACACATGGACCATCTTTGATATGCATGACTCTTGCTTGGGTTCAGGGGTTATGCTGCTACTTCAGCCTTGCAATTAGAAGGTTACAGCCTTTTTGGACCCTCCTCTCCTTCTTTTTTTTATCTTTCAAGTATTAATTGCCTTCCCACTGTCATAAATGTCAGGCGAAGACTATTGAAATGCATAAAAACATGCTCTACCTGTGGCACCACTGGGTGCCCGGTGGATGAGGCATGTCTCTGCTGATATGCTTAATTACTGCTTAACTCATGTAGGCATAAGGGATAATGTGCAGGTCATCGCTCTCAGAGGCCTTCAGTCAGACAAAGAGGGACATTAGAGCATCATGGGCTCTGAATTACAGCCCTCTTTATCAGTCAGGGCTCCCCTTTTGCACTGGGCTCATCATTTGAGAGCCACCACATCAAATACGCACACACAGTCTCTCGTAGTCTGACATTGTTTGCCATTTGCACGGAACCAAACCCATATTCTGTCGCCCAGGGTTCCCTGTTATTCATGTGGCAGCCCATAATCACGTCCCTGTGCACCGTAAGGCATCAATTAAGGCATTATTTATTACCAGTAGTTCTGGTCTAATTCACCCGCTCAGAATTAGCTCTGATTTCCCTTGACCTTGTCCACATATGCCATCTCCCTTTTTCCACCTAAATGTAGATAAACGAGTCTGCGCAGAGTCCAAACGAGAGAGGGCCAGTAGGACAGCCGGATCATTAGGCTAAATTTAGTCATCAAACTGTAGCGTTATATCAGTTCACTTGTGTCATCTCTAACAAAAAAAACAAAAAAAAAATCCAGCTGTACTTGATGTAGTGCTTCCCCATATAACACCCCGACAGGACAAAGTCCTTTCAAAGGAGTATCATTCCCATGACTGACTACCTTGTTTCTCCCACCGAGCTAAGTGATGATAATTTCCATGCATGTGATTCAGCCTTTCACCAGGTGCCATTTCCAGCCTTTCTAATACTAGGATGCAGGATGGTCTAATCATGCCTAATACTTCTATAGATTACATGGCAAACCGCACGGCGTGCAGGGGGGAAATTACGTGTCACAGATTGCATTGTGCGAAACCCCTAAAGTCCCGATTGGTGCGAGACAGGCTCCATTGCAACTAATCGGAAGCCTGTCTGCGTTCGAGCTCGTTAGGTTGATCAAGTGCCCTCGTCGGCGGTCGTGTTCCGTCGAGTCTCTTGCCAAAACTTCAGGCAAAGAGTGAGGGAAAGAAAGGAGGAGAGCAACGAGATGAAAAGAACGCGAGCTTCTCGGCAACCCCCAGTGAAAATGCAAATTGAGCAAATGATCTCTAAAGTCAGAAACCGGTATTTCAGCCCTGTTCTGTTTGAAGAGAGGAATGAGAGTGTCTCTCTCAGATGGCACAGTCTGGACGTGAGCGAGTTTTTATGAGCCTAACTGAGGAGGTACGTACTGATGAAAGGAACGTGGCTTTCAAATTTCTACCGCAGTGTGTGTTTGCTTCACAGACGCTTGAGGGAAGCTGAAAGGATGGGCAGTTGTGAATGTTTTTAGAATATTAATTGAACGTTTTTAGAAATATTGGCCCAAGAGATAAATGATTCAAATGGTGGTCTTATTTATTAAATTAACTGTTGCATTTTAAAGAGTAAGTTCAACCAAAAATTAAAATTCTGTCATTAATTACTCACCCTCATGTTGTTTCAAACCCGTAAGACCTTCGTTCATCTTCAGAACACAAATTAAGATATTTTTGATGAAATCCTAGAGCTTTCTGACCCTGCAATGGTATTACCATGTTCAAGGCCCATATAGTTAGCAAGGACATCGTTAAAATAGTCCATGTGACATTAGTAGTTAAACCTAAATTTTATGAAGCTACAAGAATACTTTTTGCACACAAAAATAACAAATTTGTTAAAATTTATGTTCTTCTGTCTTCAATGCACGTTCACAGGAGTACCACGACATAATCATGCATAACTATAGAAGCCTGTTTCCGCCACTAAATAAAAAAAAGTTATGCCGACTTTATATCTCACAAATAAAAACTCAAAATTCTCTGAGTTTTATCTCGCAATTATGGCTTTTCTCACAATTATTTTTTTTTCTCAGAACTGATTAAAAACTCCCAATTCTGACTTTTTTCTCGCAAATGCAAGTTTGTATCTTGATATTCTGACTTTTTTCTCACAATTATTTTTTTCTTAGAATTGTAAGATAAAAACTTGCAATTCTGACTTTTCTCACAAATGTTTGTATCTCACAATTCTGACTTTTTTCTCACAAATGCGATTTTGTATTTCGCAATTCTGATTTTTTTTTTCCATGCAAAGGTGTTTGTATCTCGCAATTCTGAGTTTTTTTCTCACAATTCTGACTTTTCTTGCAAATATGAGTTTGTATATCACTATTCTGACTTTTTTTTTCACAAATGCGCGTTTGAATCTTGCAATTATGGCTTTTTTCTCACAGTTCTTTTTTTCTTAGAACTGTAAGATAGAAACTCATAATTCTGACTTTTCTCACAAATGCGGTTTTGTATTTCTGACTTTTTTCTCACAATTCTGACTTTTATTCTTGCAAATGTGTTTGTATTGCAATTATGACTTTTTTCTTGCAAATATGAGTTTGTATATCACAATTCTGACTTTTTTTCTTGGAAATGCAAGTTTATATCTCGCAATTCTGACTTTTATTTCTCACAATTCTGACTTTTTTTTCTCACAATTCTGACTTTTATTCTCGCAAATGTGTTTGTATTGCAATCCTGACCTTTTTTTTTCGCAAATGCGAGTTTGTGTCTTGCATTTCTGACTTTTTTCTCACAAATGTGAGTTTGTATCTTGCAGTTTCTCACATTTTAAAGAGGTAGTTCACCCAAAAATAAAAATTCTGTCATTAATTACTCATGCTCATGTCGTTCCAAACCTGTAAGACCTTTGTTCATTATCAGAACACAAATTAAGATATTTTCAATCAAATCCGAAAGCTTTCAGACCCTGCAAGAATACTACCATGTTCAAGGCCCAGAAAGGTAGTAGGGACATTGTTAAAATAGTCCATGGGACATTGTTAAAATAGTCCATGTGACATCAGTGGTTAAACCTGAATTTTATGAAGCTATGAGAATACTTTTTGAGCACAAAGAAAACAAATATAACGACTTCAGTGAACAATTTCTTCTCTTCTGTGTCAGTCCTCGACATATGTTCACAAGAAAACCACGACTGGATTAGAAAAAACAACGTCTTGTTTTTTTAGATCCGTTAACTTATTGAAAAGAACTGTATTAGAGTCGAGCATGACTGTCACAGCTGCTCACTGCTTTGTCTCTGTAGTACCACATCCTGCCTCTTTCTCTCACTCCTTGTAAAAAGTTTAGAAAATCTTGGCATCTGCTGCTTCTTGGTGGATGGTAAAAAATAGATCCTATCTGAAGTCATGTAGTCATACAGCGTCTCCACTGTAGCTTGTATTTTAACACTCATTAAGACACACAGACCTCATCCTCACGCTAATGAGAGACACGCAGCCTCTCCATATCAACAGGGTCAGTTTGAGCGTGAAAGGAAGAAGAGGATAAAGAATTAAGCGGTATGGAGCCAAACAGAGACGTGTAGAGAAAAAGAAAGATTATTTTAAGAACGGGAAACAGCAAATGGGACGAGCAGGAAATGAAGGCAAAAGAGGAAGAGCCAAAGAGACTAATGAAAGTGGCCTGAAGCATAGGGCAGAGACCGGCACACGGAGACAAACGAGTGCACATTCTCACAAAGCAGTAATGAGAGCGCAGAGAACTCACTACCACACACACTCACTCTTATACTGTACATTACAGCTACCATTCATCTCAAACCTCTCATTTGCTCTGGATGACACAATGGACTGCATTCTGTCCTATCCACATGCTCAGAATCATAGACCTTCATACCTTCATGAGATTGTTTACTATATACCACATTTTAAAAAGGTCAACACGTGATAGCATTCACACATCATTAATCCTTACAGTTTCTGACTAATACATAATCATGCATAACTATGGAAGCTGAAGTGGCTGTTTCTGCCACTGAAATAAAAAAAATGATTGCGACTTTTAATCTCACAAATACTGATTTACTTTTTTTTCCTCACAAATGTGAGTTTGTATCTCACAATTCTCTTTTTTTCTCGCATTTCTGACTATTTTCTCTCAGAACTGTAAAATAAAAACTTGCAATTCTGACTTTTTTCTCGCAAATGTTTGTATCTCGCATTTCAGACTTTTTTCTCGCAAATTGCGAGTTTGTATCTCGCAATTCAGTTTTTTTCTCGCAATTCTGACATTTTTTTTCTCAGAACTGTGAAATAAAAATTCGCAATTCTGACTTTTTTTCTCACAAATGCGAGTTTGTATCTAGCAATTATAACTTTTTTCTTGCAAATGCGATTTAGTATCTCGCAATTCTGACATTATTTACAAATAAGTTTGTATATCACAATTCTGATATACAGAAGATGAGATATAAACTCACAATTGCTAGTTACAAAGTCCAGATCTGAGGAGAAAAAAAAGACTGATATGTTCACAGAATTGCGAGTTTATATCAGGCAATTGCGCCTTTAGTTCTCAGAATTGCAAGTTTATATCTCACAATTCTAATAAAAAAGTCAGAATTGCAAGTTTGTATCACACAATGCTGAGAAAAAAAAGTCAGAATTGTGAGATAAGTCGCAATAGCCTTTTTTAAAAAAATTATTCAGTGGCGGAAGTGGGCTTCCATACAATTGCGAGTTATAAAGTCCAGTTCTGAGGAGAAAAAAAGACTTTATTTATCAGAATTGCGAGTTTATATGTCACAATTATGACTTTATAACTCACAGTTGTGTCAGAATTGAGATAATTCTGACTTTTTACCTCAGAACTGTGAGATATAAATGCACAATTGTCGTTGTAAAGTCAATTGAGTTATAAAGTCACATTTGCAGGATATAAACTCAAAATTGTGAGCTATAAACTCGCAATTCTGACTTTATAACTCACAATTGCGAGTTTATATCATGCAATTGCGGCTTTATTTCTCAGAATTACACATTTATATCTCACAATTCTGAGAAATAAAGTCAGAATTGTGAGATAGCAAGTCGCAATAACCTTTTTTTTTTTTTTTTTTTTATTCAATGCTGGAAACAGGCTTCCATAAATAAGAGTGGTATGGCTGTATAAATTTATATGCAGAGAAAAACCAAGCAAATGAATAAGGAAGAGCAAAAAAGAGGGAAATTTCCATATTCATATGACCTTGCCTTGACCTATATGTATTCTGTATGGAGTGGTATGGCTGAGAAGCTGAGAAAGTTTTTCTGTTTGGTTCTGGACTGAGCGGTTTTATCATCACATCAGTGGCGATTACTGCGCCAGGCTCCAATCTCTGATGACAGCATATATTACAGCCACGCCGCCAAAAAAAAAAGCTCCAGCATTGCAAACGGAGCCTCACCAAGGTGCAAAGCACACTCGTTCACTTCAGCAAGCAGCGAGAGAGAGAGTGATGTATGAGTGCTTTAAACAAGGACAATCTCTACAAACAAGAAAGGATGGAGAATGAGAGAAAGGGAGAGGAGAAAAGAGCCAGCGATAACAGCTAAGCAAAAATACCGCAATAAAGGAGCCCACAGACACAACGCTTTCTTCAATCTCAAACTAACTGCCCACTGAAAATGCACAACTTAAGTTGTTTTTGTCTTCTCATAAGTTTCTAAAGGTCTAAGCTGCAAATTTAGGCAGACATGCAAAAATTCAACACATCAAATCATCTTTACCAAGTAATAAGACCATGATAGCAAGAGAAAACTAGATTTTTGCATTATGATAAGAGTAGTGACTTCTCAGCCATGATGCTAGAGTGTTGTTGAGTGGTTGCCAGGATGTTTCTTTTAAATTGCAAACTGATGTCTGGCCCAAGGTCTACTCACAGGTTTGACATAAAAGAAGACCTTTCTTCACAAATCCGACTTTTTTCTCAGAATTGTGAGATATAGACTTGCAATTCTGGGAAATAAAGGTAGACTTGCGAGTTTGTATCATGCAATGCTGAGACAGAAAGTCAGAATTCCAAGTAAACTCGCAATTGCAAGAAAAAAAAACGAAAAACAAAAAACTGAATCATTACATGAAAAGTCACAATTAACTTTTTATTTTATTTAGTGGTGGAAAATTGTGACTTCTTTTCTCAGAATTGCGGTTCTGACTTTATAACATGCCATTGTGAGTTAATTCAGAATTGTGAGATACAAACTCATATACAGCATATCAGTCTCTTTTCCCCCTCAAAAATCGATATTATAATTTACAATTGAGAGTTTTTATTTCACAGTTCTGTGATTTTTGAGAAAAAGTCGGAATTGTGTTTATATCTCACAATTCTGACTTTATTTCTCACAATTTTGAGTTTATATCCCACAAATGTGACTTTATAACTCGCAGTTGTGCGTTTATATCTTACGGTTTTGAGGTAAAAATTCAGAATTGCGAGATGTTAAACTCAAAATTGCAAGAAACAAAGTCAGAATTGTGAGATAAAAAGTCACAATTAACTTTTTATTTTTTATTCAGTGGCGGAAACAGGCTTTCATACAATTGTGAGTTTGTATCTCACAATTCTGAGGAAAAAAAAAGTCAAAATTGCGAAATACAAAGTCGCAATTGCAAGAAAAAAAGTCAGAATTGCGAGTTTATATGACACAATTCTGGGGAAAAAAGAGAATTTATTTCTTGCAATTCTGAGTTTGTATCCCGCAATTCTGACTTTATAACTCACAGTTGTGCGTTTATCTCAGTTCTGAGGAAAAAAAGTCAGAATTGTGAACTTATATGACACAATTCTGGGGAAAAAATGTCAGACTTGCGAGACGCAAACTCGAAATCACAAGAAAAAAAGTCGTAATTGTGAGAAAAAGTCTCTTTTCTCGCGATTGTGAGTATATATCTTGCAATTTTGACTTTATATCTAGCAATTCTGACTTTATAACTCGCAGTTGTGCATTTATATCTCACTGTTCTACGAAAAAAGTCTGAATTGATAAAAAGTCGCAACTACCTTTTTAATTTTTTTATTCTGTGGCCTCCACACGTATTCCTGGGTTTGTAGAGAACTGAACTCTTAAGAAAAAAACAGGGTTTAAAACATGCATGCCTATTATATTTATTTCCCCTATTGCTTGCATTTGTGACTTTATATCCCACAATGCAAGTTCATTTCACAATTACTTGTGATTTCAGAGTGAGTAGGAGAAGACGGTCAGAGGTCGCATCAGTCTGATGGGTTTAAGTTGTTCAGGTAGATGTGCTGAGGTAGTGAAGCAGTGCAGAGCATTAAGTCAGTGTGACGGCTTCCCACCAGCCCCTGCGCCACATCACAGATCAGAGATTTAGTGCTGGAAAGGCTAGAAGAACATCGGCAGCAATAAAAAGGGTGAGAGGTGACGGTGCCGAGGTGAGCGAGCGTCTACGTGTGCGCCTCTTTAATTTTTATTGTGTTGTCATGCTGTCGCCTGCATTGCTCTCCGTCTTCCTCTCTCATTTCTTTGATGACTTCAGTGTCGGCACGACCCGTCTTCAAAGAGCTGCTAACTTTTATAAACGTTTTTTTTTCTCTCCCTATCTCTCTCTCCTGCAGAAAACACGAAAGCACCTCTGCAAAGGTCACGGTCGCGGCAGAATATCAATTTCAACTCGACACGAGCACCTACTGCCAAGGAGCCTCATTACGAGAGCGAACCCCATCCGTCTGCAACCCACAGGCCGACCCACCGGCCCGAGAGGGAGAAAGAAAAAGCCAGAGAGCGAGAGAAGGAAAAAGAGCAAACTCCACTTTGCTCATCCAATGGTGACACGGACGTGGAGGCCTTGCTCGCCCGCCTGCGTGCCCTGTGATGACATCACCGCCTCTCGGCTTTGACCTCTGTAGTCGCTGCGGTGACACGGACACAAAAAAGAAACACAAAGCTCGCAGTCACCTTTTGCTAATAAATGCCGTCGGCTTGCCCACATACGCGCATAGGAAAAGTCTTAACAATTAACCTTTCCCATCCGTCTCCTCTGCCCTTTTACCTCCAACAACAGACTTGTTGTCCACAGACGTGCGAGTCTTTGTGCTGGTTGGGTCTGGGATGAAAACTCGTCGCTGTTTTTTATTAAGCGGCTAATTACTCAACGGTTAAGAGTGACCTTTGGGCCAAGCGCTTGTCTTTTTTATGTCATAAACGGACCAATTATTACTTTTCAAAAGGCACTCATATATGCGTATTCTCACATAGGCGTTTGATAACAGTTCAAATTTGTATCTGCATTCAGACTCATTTTACGCTTTCATATGACCAAAACATTTTTTTAGCATCTTAAAGAAGTCCACTTCCAGAACAAAAATTTACAGATAATTTACTCACCCTCTTGTCATCCAAGATGTTCATGTCTTTCTTTCTTCAGTCAATAAGAAATTGTTTCTTGAGGAAAACATTTCAAGATTTCTCTCCATATAGCGGACTTCAGTGGTGCCCGAAGTTTGAGCTTCCAAAATCCAGTTTAAATGCAGCTTCAAATGGCTCTAAATGATCCCAGCCAAGGAAGAAGGGTCTTATCTAGCTAAACGATCGGTCAGTTTTGAAACAAATTGACAGTTTATATACTTTTTAACCTCAAATGTTCGTCAATACAGTTAAGGGTATGTCGAAAAACTCCTGTCTCGTTTTCTTCTTCAACGTCAGAATCGTCCTACATGTCCTATTGTCCTACACTGTTTTACCATTTTTTTGTAAAGGGCATTTGATCTTTTTTGCATGATCACTTGTAAACACTGGGTTGGTACTTCTGCATCGATGTAGAACGATTTTGAAGATGGGGAAGAAAATGAGATGGGAGTTTTTCAACATAACTGTCTTGACCACATTGAACCGGAAAAAAACAGTTCATGCAGACTTAAGGTTGAGCGTTTAAGGTTGAAAAGTATATAAATTGTCAATTTGTTTCGAAAATGACCGATTTGCTAGATAAGACCGTTCTTCCTCGGCTGAGAGCCGTTTGAAGCTGCATTTTGGAGGTTCAAACTTGGGGGCACCATTGAAGACCATTATATGGAGATGATTCCTGATAATTCCTTATCGATTAAAGAAAGACACGAACATCTTGGATGGCAAGGGGGTGAGTAAACTGTAAATGTTTGTTCTGGGAGTGAACTTCTCGTTTAATGTTTGTTCTAAATATAAATCACTTATTTTTCAGTGTGAGTCTTCTTGAGCTTTGTTTGTATTCGTTTATGTAATCAAATTAATCCTAAAAGTTTTAATATGCATGGAAATCTTTATACTTTAAAACAATTACTTGTGTACTGACTGTTTTCTATTTTTGAGATTAAAAAAAACAAAACATGTATTAGTTGGGTTTCGTCCACCTCTAGAGAGACGGTACTATGCAAGAGCAGCGGTTCTGTATTAGGAGAGCCGCTGACAGCAGATCCCTGAGTGCCAGGAGTATTTGTACTACTTAGCAAACCTCAGTGATATAATGCACACTCCTTCTCTGCACATTTGTTCTCGGATTTGCTGCTTTTTTTTGTGTTAGACGTTCGATTTCTTCGGTTTCCTTTTGTGTTTGTCTGTCTCGTCACGTGCACGTGTTTTCTCCTTGTATAATTGGCAAGTTTTCACATTCCTCCTCATGATGTTTTCTGTTCTGCTATTCCTGATGTGATTTTCCTCTTTACTGCTCTCAATCAGGCGTGACATCAGAATGAGATTACCTGTGAAATCACATCTCGTTTTCTCTCTCTGTCTCTCTTGTTCTCTCTGGACTTCCTCCCATCACCTTTTTTAAATTATCGAAACAGCATTCCTGTTATTGGATAGACATTATTGCGGTGACATCCTTTGGTGAAATGCTTCAAATAAAATAAGGAGAAGAAAAATGATGCCGAGAACTCAGTGTTTTGTTTGGCTTCGAAACAAACGAATGTCGATACTTTTCTTTTTCTTTTTTTAATTTTGTTCCACTTACTGTCTCAGTCAGTTTCCCTCATTAAAAGGGTGCATATGTTCTCGCGCATCTTCTCGTTCATTCAGAAATCTCATTTTATGCACGGTTACCTGAGAGCAGGGCTGAGGTTAGGAAGGGAGGCCGACACCTCCTGGTGAGATGAAAGCCTCTGCTACCCACAATCACAGCGTTTATTGAATTGTAAATAATAATGAATGCTGTTTCCAAAGGTGTTTGTTCTAGTTTCGTTAATTTGGTGGAAATTGGGGAGGTGGCTTAGCCCCTTCACAGCACTAGGGTGCTGGTTGCTTTAAATAAAGGAATGATAGCAGACATGTCTATCACATTCTTAGCCAGCATTGTGCAAATGAATGACATTTAAATAGTGCTTGTTATTTGAAGTAAAGGTAAGGTGTCAATCAAAGAAAAATAGATCACCCTGACAAATAATTGGATAAAATTAGTTAGATATTACTTTTAATTGAAACTATTTCAACAGAAATGTAAATTTATGCTTCAGGTGTTTTGTTTTTTATGGTTGTGGCTGTTGTTGTTGTTTTCCACAGAGATTGCATGCCATCTTCGTGAAGATACATGGGTAATTGACATGACATGTCAAGCAGTGACAGCAGTTGCCCACAGTGTGACATGGCATACACTGTTTTTATTATTTTATTTATGTTTCTTTTTTATTCTTTTTTTTTTTTTGGTCAAAAGCCCAAATCCCTTATTTGTACATTATTATTCAAAAATTGGGCTCAGTGGGACTTTTATTAGCCTTTTTTATTATTAAATTACTTTTTTATTTAGTTGTGACATTAAATTGTGACATTAAATTGATCAAAGATGATAGCAAAATTATTTGAAAAAATATATTTCAAATAAATGCTGTTCTTTTGAGGATTATTCTTCAGAGGATCCTGTAAAAATGAGTCATAGTTTCCACAAAAATCTTAAGTAATGTAATGATGCTGCTTTGCCATCACAGGAAAAAATTGTTGTAAAACAGTCAAAAGTTTTTGAACAGTAAGATTTTAAATGTTTTTAACTTCTGTTTTAACTGTACAGCAAAAATTTGAAATAATTTTACTATTTAAAATAACTGTTTTCTATTTGAATTTATTTTAAAATGAAATTTATTCCTGTGATTTCATAGCATCATTACTCCAGTAATTTTTATGTTATAGTAAAATTTTAGTAATTTAAATTTTTAAATACATGATCCTTCAGAAATCATTTTAATATTCTGATTTGCTGCTCAAAGACTTTTTATTATTATTATTATTATTATTATTATTATTATTATTATCATTATGTTACAAATAGAAAGACTTTATCATTACTTTTGATCAATTTAAAGCATCCTTGCTAAATAAAAGTACTAATTTCTATAATGTTCCCCCCCAAAAAACTGAAAAAAAGTACTTAAATGTTTTAAATATTGATAATAATAATCATAAATGTTTCTTGAACAGCAAATCAGCATATTGGAATGATTTCTGAATGATCATGTGACACTGAAGACTGGAGCTTTAAAATATATTAAAATAGAAAGCACTTATTTTAAATAGTAAAAATATTTTACAATATTATTGCTTTTGCTGTATTTTGGATCAAATGTAGGCTTGGTGAGCAAAAGAGAATTCTTTAAAAAAAAACATAAAAAAATCATACTGTTTAAAAACTTTTGACTGGTGGTGTATTTTAAATTGTTATATTGCACAACATACTGTTTTACATGACTGTTTTTATTGTATTTTTAATCAAATAAATGCAGCCTTGTTCAGCATAAAAAATAAAAGCATAAATAATCTAATCAACCCCAAACTGTAGTGTACATAAATATATTCTAAAATACTGATTTTGGGAAAAAGCAAAGTGATTACATACAATCTTATGTTTAAACTGTTTTAGAATGAGTTAGCTTAGAGGAAGTTCCCTTAGCAGGCTGCATGTTGTTACCTACATTTAGTCTTACATGCCTGTGATGCATGAAAATGCTTTCCAGGTGGTTTGCTCACTTGCTTTTGCAACTAAGCTCAAGTATTTGTGAAACGCCGTAAGCCACAGGTTGGATTCACAAAGCAGATGACATAAAAGATAACATCGCCCAGCGGTCGAATTGAATGAGTCTAAAAAGAGACAATATTGGTATTCTTTGAAACCAATAACCCGGAAAACAACATAACTGACAATAATCCCCCTCACCCAATCTCCATTTAAATACCCTGTGTACATTCATCGCAGTTTCTGCAGCCTAAACCGACCCTATCACAACAACAGGCCGTGTCAGTGCAGTTTGAATATCTCTTTGTGCCGGAATGAAATCATATCGGTTTGCATCCGTGTCCAAAGCCCGCAAAGTCACACGTCCAATTTCCAAAGAACGCCAATTCCTCTCCTCCACGCTTTTTATTTGCGTGTAGTCTTCCGAAACGTCGAGCTCTCTGCGGGCGGTGTGTGCTGTGCTGCCCTTAGCGGGATCACAGCTCCGATCAGCACCATGGACAGCTCCAGCAAAAGCAATGCTAATGAAGCACGGCCTTCCTCATTCCCCTCTGTACTAGCATCAGACAGGCGCTCACTCTCACCATCTCCCCTCTAAATGATCCACTGCCGCCGCGAGCGTAACCCCGAGAGAGGATGTTCTGTGCTTCTGTGTCCCGTGTTCTTTGCTCTCTGCTTCTTTATTTTTTTATGAACTGCCTCTTTTTCTCTCGCTCGTCTGCTCTCGCCCTACTCCAAAAAGACAAGAACACAAGAAATCACCCAGTCCCGTTGTCTTTTTTCCCAGCTTAATAGGACAGAACCGGAGAGGCAGAGGATATGAAATTCTGCTGAATGCAGTTCTGCCCGAGTAGCGGCCAAAACTAGCCTGTGAAGCAAACAAGATTGTTCTCTTCCTATTTAATTTCCACAGGATGACAAGGAGATCAGAAGGGGTTAAAGGGGCACAGCCAAAACATTGGTTCTTCTTTTCATCCAGATGTCAGGTCGGCTGAGAACGACGGCTTGTTTGTGTAGATACATGTGCATTGTTTTATACTTTGTTAATTATGCTTCAAATGACTTGAAATGGCTTTTTTATTGTCGTTATTACAGTATGTACTTTTTCCCCCCTTGGTTTGTGTGCTTTTTACAACGACCATTTCTATTATTCTCTCTGCTATCTGGGCTGTTGGATGTGAATCTACTTGACAGACGGTCCTCAATAACAATGCGAAGGTCTGGCTGTTCTCTAACTGTAGCAACCAGGACGAACACAGACTGTCCAACTAGAGAAAGAGAAACAGACATCTGTTGGTTTTTGAACATGCATTGATGCATCTCAAGCTGCCATCGCAAAGCCGTTCCTCCAGGCAACAACAAAAGCGAGATCGGGGAAGGTGGGGGAAGATGCATTTTCTTTATTGAACAGTTGTGCGGTTGTGTGTATAATTTAAAGGGAAACAAAGCATATTGTGTGGCAGATTGCAGTCTGCTCGGGTTTAATTGGAGATAGGGAGAGTGAGGCAGATGTGAGTTAAGACTGTTAAACTCTGATTACTAGGATGAATCCTTATCCCACACCCATACAGAGGATGGTCGAAAATATTGATCAGATCCAAAAAAGTTAGCTGGTAGTTATCCATCGATCTTGTTCAATCTATCTACCTATAAACCTCAAGGTTTTTTAAGCTTTTTTCAAAGATTTTAAACAATACTTTGGCATTAAAAAAATACAAAAGCTGAAAAATAGATTTTAAAGAGATAGCTCACCCAAAAATCTCACCCTCATGTCGTTCCAAACCGAATTTTGACCTTTGTTCATCTTTGGAACACAAATTAAGATATTTTTGATGAAATAAGAGCGCTTTCTGACCCTGCGTAGACAGCAGTGCACCGTATGCATGCGTTTTGGTACTCTCGCAAATGTGCGCCGAAGACTGACACAGAAGTCGTATTCTTATAGTTTCATAAAATTAAGGTTGAACCACTGTTGTCACATGGACTATTTTAATGATTTCTGGGCCTTGAATGTGTCATTTGCATTGCTGTCTATCCAAAAGCTCTTGCATTTCATCAAAAATATCTTAATATTTCTGTTCCTAAGATGAACGAAGGTCTTAAGGGTTTGGAATGACATAAGGGTGAGTGAGTAATGACAGATTTTTCATTTTTGGGTGAACTATCCTTAAATCTACTCCCTTTCCATCAGATTTGAATTGCAGTTAGGAAATGGTACTTAACGGCAATTACCGGGGTTCAGGTGCTTAAGGCATTAAAGAATGTAAGAAAAAAGACATTACATATAATTTAGCAAGACTGTACCCACCTAAATCAATGATTAAAAAAGCATTTTTTGGCAAGTCGAGGTCATTCACCATAGAAATACAGCATTTTTAAGTCCTTTTTTAACTGTTATAGCACCCGCTATGGCCCAATCCCCTTAAAACTTGGGCTCAGCAGGTTTTGTGAAGTTGTGATTTTACCTTTTTGTTTTATAGGATTTTGGGTACATTTGGACAGGCCCCTCTTCTAAACGACCCCGTTATAGCCTCCCAAAGGGTAAATTGAAACATTTTTTTGATAATTATTGTCTAGAGAGTCCAGAGAACTGTACTGCAGTGTTTTTTTCCAAATTGAGTGAAAGCCTAGTACTAGTTGTCTGCAATGAGGAGTTCTATTGTACGATACGAATATCATCTGTATGTGCTAAAAACCATGCAACGTATAATCGTTTACATACTTGAAAATTCAATATCAACCCCCAGTGGCCGATTTCTTTCAAATTTCTCTCAGACCTTTGGGGCCGTGTGTCGAACAGGTCCACCTAGTCTTGTTCCAGTCAGCCTCCGTTAATCTTGTCTAACAGGTGCTCAAAATTTGTTGGCCTATGGTGGCCATGTTTTTTGAGATGCGCAAATGTCCTTGTAGACACTTGTACTTAGACCGTTTTTTTTATATATATATATATATATATATATATATATATAATTATTGATGTTCAGTCTCCAGAGAATCTTTCTACTCTGGTTTGGTTCCGATCAGGCGAAAAACCTAGGACTAGTTGCAAAAGTAGGTTTTTCAAAAAACAAACAAAAAAAAAGCAAAATACCTGAAAATTTCGCCAGTCCCATGATTGAATCTGAGGCATATATTTTGTCCGCTGTTAACCAAGGATTCTAACGATATAAGACACTTGAGCCTGCGACTGCCAGTTTAGGAGTTATAAGCAATTTGTACTTTTGATCGCTGTAGCGCCCCCATCAGGCCAATTGAGGTGAGCATTGGACATGTTGTAGGTGGTGTGAGTACTACCATCCCTCCAAGTTTCAAGTCTCTACGACTTGACGGTTTGGTCTGTGCAATCCGTTTTATGTGGAGATCGCTGATCTGTGACCATTCTAACAATTATAATAGTGTTTCAGCGCTTACGAGCTTCAACCCCTAAAAATCTAGTCTAATTGCCTGAGTGAGGACACAAATGTTTTTTATCGGCCCACCTGGAGACAAAGACAACATTTTGACACTTCTGAGGATGAAAATGTTACTGGATTTGGCAAAGGTTAGTGACATCAACCCATTGATTTATTTATTGATGAGTTGCCGATTATCTGTTCTTTCTTTCCTCACTAGGTGACCTGTGTGTGTTTTAATTACAGCGTGGTGGAGTGTGGTCGCCTCTTCATCCACTACACTAACAGGAACTTGAGTCCAGGAAAACTGGAAATTACTCCTGACAAAACTAAGTAGCTCACCTCTCTCAATTCACCAGATTAAGAGAGACTGGCCTCCAAAGTGGACTCCTCCTGGAGACTTACTCTCTCTCACACACACACACATACACACACTCCCTCCTCTCATCCTAATCGTGAAGCACCCATCGAGTACATGTCCCTGGAAACAAAATTCAGTTTCTAATAATACTTTAGTCCTTCTTGGTTTGGAAGAGGTCTTTTGTCGGGTATTGTAACAAGTCTGCAGGGAGTTTTGCTCTTGTGGGAGCCAAAAGCAGACAGAAGGCTTGGCACTTTTTGCCATATCTCTATCTCCACGCTCTGCCAGACATCCTGAGCTTAAGTGTGCTGCACTGATCTTCTTCCTCTCACAGCGAGTCTCCTTTTTCTCTATTTGCGTCTGTTGTCCCAAATCCTTTCTCACAAATCATTTTCCACCCAGCACTTTGACCTTCTCTCTTCCTGGGGTTTTCGTCTCACTTGTCTCTTTCACATCATGCCTTGCGGATCCTTTTCACCAAAAATGGAAAGATTTTACACCTTCTCTTGTTCCTTCTCACTCTATTGCTCCTTGCTTGACTTCAAAAATGTTTTCACCTTGAGATGGCACGAATGATCTTACTGTAAGGGGCAACCGAATCCATTGGAGGCTTTGGCCAAGCAGAGCAGCTGAGTCACCTGCTCCGATGTGATTGCGTTGGATTCGGGATAATCCAGCACCTTCTCTTTTCTTAACAGTTCTTAGTCTATTTCTATCTCAAGGACAGGCCCTTTGAGAAAAGATGGCCTCGATCGCTGATAGAGGCCATGGTGTTCTTTAAGAAAATGCTTTTTTTGGCTTTTAAGCAATGAAAGAAGTTTAAAGAAGTCTTAGGTAAGGAAACAAACTCTTAAGCTCGTTTTTAACCTGAATGCCCATTATTGGTTCATGCAAATGCAGAGTGATTTAATGCAAATCCCTAGCCTTGGCTGTGGTAACATCTCTCCAGTTGTTGCTGTGCATGAAAACAAAGGCAAATTAGACCTTACAAAGTGTCCTCAAAGGATGAGGCTTCTTCAGATTTCGTTAAAAGCAGCTCAGAGGTGAGAATGAGTACAAATAGACTCAGTTCTAGAAAGTGTCGCACCATCGCACCAAACTGTTAAGACCTTCTCAGAAAACCGCAGCATATAAATAGACTCGACTGCGGCCACTGTGAGTCAGTGGCTGTCAGCAAAGCTTAAGTTCGAGGGCGGATGTTGGAGGAGGAGGGTGGTTGTCCTTTTCTATGCTTTTCCAGACAGAAAGATAATCATTCTCCCTCGGGGTATGGACTGTTAGAAGGGGTTTCTGTCCGGATGGGGGTGCTGGCGGGGAAATTCAGGGTGTTTTTTTTTTGCCCTGGAAGCCCTGACTCTGCAAGGTCACATCACCATGAGTGAGTCTGTGAGGATGTGCAGAAAGGACAATGCCCGGAGCGCATGTGATGGAACCAGGCCAGCGTGCCACCACATACTGCCCGCATGACAGACAGAGCACAACATCACCCGCCAACGAGGTCCTGGAACAAAATGACAGTTAACAGCATTAGATGCTAACATTCTTGGTCTTTTGTATAATTTATGTGCCTTTTTGCCCTTATTTATAGGACACAGAAAACAGGAATGTGTAAAGAGAGATACGGTAGGAGGAATTTGCGCAGTAGATGACCCATGCTGGACTCAAACCTGGAGCAGTATGAGCTAATATACACTATATTTTTTAATATACAATAAGAGATTTTTTTTTTTTTTTTTTTTTTTTTCAGGTGTCACATATTTAATAGGGCTGGGAGGCTTAATAGGCTTCTCATTTTTGCGAAACGATGTTGATTCTGAAATCCCAAGAATCCATTAGTCTAGCCTGTTTTCATTTAATGACGGGAACAATGTAGACACCTCCCATTTAATAAATCGCAACAAGCTTTGTGTTCTGTTACTTTTGATATGAAGACAGTCTCCGATTTAAAATTCTGTCTATTTTATGACAGTATTCAAACAATAAATGCCGTTTTGGCGCTGTTTAATGTGGAGTAACAGTAACAGCGTGAGGATATATATATATATATATAAAGAGTTCAGATATTATTACATTATATTATATCCAAAATAATCTATATCGAATTGGAAATTGAATCGCAAGCTTGTGAATCAGAATTGAATTGTGAAATTTGTGTCAAAACCCAGCTGTAATATTTAATACAAAATGTTTAATTATATAATACTTGAAATGCATAATTTATAAAATAAATATTTTTTAAAACACTACAGTTTAAAAGTTTGGGGTCAGTAAGCAGCCATTACTCTAGTCTTCAGTGTCACGTGATCTTTCATAAATCATTCTTATATGCTGATTTGGTGCTTAAGAAACATTATTATTGTCAAAAACAACTTATGCTGCTTAGTGTTTTTTGTAAAAAAATATATATATATATAATTTTTTTTTTTTTTATGATAGTAAGTTAAAAACATTTATTTGAAATTGAAATCTTCTGTAACATTATAAATGTCTTTACTGACACTTTTGTTCAATTCAGTGCATCCTTGCTCAATATTAATTTCTTTCTTTTTAGTTTTTTATATATATATATTTTATATATATATATATATATATATATATATATAAAACTTTACACTTTGGTGCAAATCTGCTGAGTGTTCCTCCTGAAAAATAAGGCACGTACTTGCAAAAAGGAAATGTAAAGCTAAAAGGTTTTCCTTCTGAGGATGAAAAGAAATTTGTGTGTATGTGTGCATTTAAAGCACTTTATAATCACTTTATGTCATTATATTTGGGTAATGGAAGAAGCACAAAGACCGAACCTGAAATTACAGAGCGGGTCCATTCATGTTTAATCTACCTCAGCAAAAAAAGCTCTTTATGATTATGGTTTATAAAAGCTCAGACTGAGAGAGAATAACTCAAAGATTGTGTTTGGAGCAGAGAGCAAGTACAAAGTGGCAGCCTTTGATCTCCATGGTGGCAGTGACAGCGACTGGGCGGGCGGAACCATGCGGAGGGTCTTCCGGGATTCATTATCCTGTTTGTGAGTCTTTTTAATGACAGGGGAGGTCCCTGCCCTCACCAAGAGTCACAACAGAGAGCCGTTTATGCACACGTCTGAACAGACGAGCTGTGAGCGTTCTCTAATTACGGTTTAAGATCTATTACAACTATTTCCTTTATTTAGACTTTTCATGCCAATTATGTTTGAGGTAATATGCAAACAATCAACGCTCATAAAATAATAACAAAAAAACGCTTGATGAACTCCAGAGATAATAACAAATGACTGTTCATCTTAAACGTACTGCCATCGTGTTTTCATTTAGTGCTGTAAAGAGACAGTTCCACATTATTATATTGTATTTTAATTAAACTGTCCAGAGATCACATTCCAGGCCAAAGAATGAATGTGGCAGATCATCTACCGAAGATAAATACTTCACATCAGTAAAATCATTAATCAGTCTATGTTGGCAAATGCCTTGTTTAATACCGGAGCTATAGAATTAGGATGATGTCAATTGGCTTGTTCCTTAAAATGTTACACAATGGGAAAATTTAATTATCTCTTAAGCCGGGGGCTTTTTTTTTTCTTTCTCAAGAAAAAAATTGAGAAATATTTTTTCTCCATCAAGGGCAAAACCAGGACATTCTAAATATTTTTAAAGAGTTATTTCATATATTTCAATATTTATTTTAATTTTATATTTTTATGATTTAATTATTAGCTTTTCATCTACGAGTGGGAAAAACCTTGAGTTAGTGAGACATTTGGATAGGTATTTTTATACTAGCTTGTCCATATACACTGACCAAAATTATAAACGCAACACTTTTGTTTTTGCCCCCATTTTTCATGAGCTGAACTCAAAGATCTAAGACTTTTTCTCTGTACACAAAAGGCCTGTTTCTCTCAAATATTGTTCACAAATCTGTGGTCAGTCAGTATCTGGTGTGACCAACATGCATCTCCTTTGCATAGAGTTGATCAGGTTGTTGATTGTGGCCTTTGGAATGTTGGTCCACTCCTCCTCAATGGCTGCGCGAAGTTGCTGGATATTGGCAGGAACTGGAACACGCTGTCATATACGCCAATCCAGAGCATCCCAAACATGCTCAATGGGTGACATGTCCAGTGAGTATGCTGGCCATGCAAGAACTGGGATGTTTTCAGCTTCCAGGAATTGTGTACAGATCCTTGCAACATGGGGATGGTCGTGGATGAATGGCACAACAATGAACCTCAGGATCTCGTCACGGTATCTCTGTGCATTCAAAATGCCATCAATAAAATGCACCTGTGTTCGTTGTGCATAACATACGCTTGCCCATACCATGACCCCACCGCCACCATGGGCCCCTCGATCCACAACGTTGACATCAGACAGCTCACCCACACAACGCCATCTGCCCTGTACAGTAAAAATCGGGATTCATCCGTGAAGAGAACACCTCTCCAAAGTGCCAGACGCAATCGAATGTGAGCATTTGCCCACTCAAGTCGGTTACGATGACGAATCTGCAGTCAGGTCGAGAATCCAAAGAGGATGACGAGCATGCAGATGAGCTTCCCTGAGATAGTTTGTGCAGAAATTCTTTGGTTATGCAAACCGATTGTTGCAGCAGCTGTCCGGGTGGCTGGTCTTGGAGGTGAATATGCTGGATGTGGAGGTCCTGGGCGGGTGTGGTTACACATGGTCTGAGGTTGTGAGGCCGGTTGGAAGTACTGTCAAATTCTCTGAAACGCCTTTGGAGAGGGCTTATGGTAGAGAAATGAACATTCAGTAAAAAAGTGTGCTTATCAGTGAGGATGTCAGAAAGACACATTTGAATATGTACATTCAATGCTGTCAGCTGTGACCGGGATGTATACAAAAAAAAAAAAAAGCATTGATGTTGAGCAGATTTGGTTTTCCCTATGATCTCACTGGGGTCATATCACACATTTTGACAAGCAACGAATGTAAAGTCCAGAAAAAAAAAAAGTCACACTGTCTGGATCTGGCTTCAGCCGATCAGGCAGATTCCTGCTGATGATTTCGCACCATGTTAAGCAAGCCTGGACATGTCTCAGAACATGATGTCAAATATAGGTATGTATCTCACTTTCAGTCACACTGTCTCACTCTCCCCTTCCTCATTTCCTTCAGCTCGCTCTCCCTTCATGTCCTCTGAGACAGCGGTGTGATGTAATGTGAAGTAGAAATGGTGTCGACTCTTTGACCTTGTGTTAAGTCTTCAGACTGAGAATGAGAAAGGTTGTAAAAAATGTTGTATTACCTCACTCTCTTCTACCGCTCTCCATCTCTCTGCGCTTTGTAGGAGGGGTTGAGAGGAGTGTGGTGTAAATCTACTCATCGTGTTAAACCAGGCCTGTTTGTATGAGGCTACCTAGAACACCTGAGTCTCTGAGTCCCGACTGACATCATGTTCTAACCCCAAATGGCTCCACTTCAACCAAGTTCCTCCCTCACGCACCTCCTGAGGTTTGCTCATCCTGCCATATTCTGTTGTATCTGTTCTCATCATTTTAGAATAAAAACGGTGTGTTCATGTTTTAAAGAACTACTTCACCCAGGCATTCTTTACTCCGAACCTGTATGCTGTTTTTAACATGGAACACAAAAGAAGACATTCTGAAGAATCCTTTTGTCCATTGAAAGACGGCTCAAGGAGAACAAAATGGTCTATATCAAAGGTTTTTAAACTGAGGTCTGGGGACCTCAAAAGGCTGCAAAGACATGAAGTTATAAAAAAAAATACATAAATATAAAAATCACAGAATTTGACATTGGTTACAGTTTCATTCTGCTCTCTAAAATGTGAAAATCATGTGATTAATCACAATTATTTTATTCTATTGATAGTCAACTTAATAAACACAAAATATTTTCCAGATTATGGTTTGCACCCACTTGTATTATTATTTTTACTGTTTTACTATTAATGGGTCTTTGCACGTGAACATTTATAGTTGTCATTCATTTTTATTGTCCTATTTAAGTTAATGATTTAAATTTTGAGCTGTTCCTTAGACAAAGTTATCATATGACTTCAGAAGACTACAGTTGTGGTCAAAAGTTTACATAGACCTTGCAGAATCTGCAAAATGTTCAGTATTTTACCAAAATAAGAGGGATCATCCAAAATGCATGTTATTGTTTATTTAGTACTGACCTTAATAAGATATTTCACATTAAAGACATTTACATATAGTCCACAAGAGAAAATAATAGTTGAATTTATAAAAATGGCCCTGTTCAAAAGTTTACATATGCTTAATTCTTAATACTGTGTTGTTACCTGGATGATCAACAGGTATTATTTATTTATATATTTTTTGTGAGAGTTGTTAATGGATCACTTCTTGGTCCTAAACAGTTAAACAGCCCACTGTTCTTCAGAAAAATCCTTCAGGTCCCACAAATTCTTTGGTTTTCCAGCATTTTTTGTGTATTTGAACCCTTTCCAACAATGACAGTATGATTTTGAGATCCATCTTTTCACACTAAGGACAACTGAGGGACTCATACACAACTATTACAAAAGGTTCAAATGCTCACTGATGCTCCAGAAGGAAAAACAATGCCTTTAGAGTGAGGGGTGAAAACATTTGAACAGAACAGAACGACGATGTGTACATCTTTCTTATTTTGCCTTATTTTTTTTAATTTTTTTTTTTTTAAGTACTGCCCTTCAGAAGCCACATTATATACTGTTTCTCAGAAGAAGAAATAAGTCCATTTTACTGATTTAAATGTGTTGTTTTTCCTTCTGAAACATCTCTGACTGTTTAAAACTTTAGTAATAGTTGTATGTAAGTCAAGTTATCCAATTGTCCTGTGAAAAGATGGATCTCAAAATCATATACTTTTGTTGGAAAGGTTTCAAATACTTAAAAGATGCTAGAAAACCACAGAATTTGTGGGACCTGAAGGGTTTTTCTGAAGAACAGCTGGCAGTTTAACTGTTCAGGACCAATAAGGGACTCATGAACAACTATCACAAAACAATAATAATAATAATAATAAAAAACAATAAAAACAGCTGTGGATCATTCAGGTAACAACACAGTGTTAAGAATCAAGCGTGTGTAAACTTTTGAGTCTTTTTTTCAAATTCCACTATCATTTTCTCTTGTGGACTTGTCTTTTATGTGAAACATCTTATTCAGGTCAGTGCTAAATTAAGAACAATATCTATTTAGTTTGATCTCTCTTATTTTGGTTAAATAAATTGGAAGGGTATTTCCTTCTTATGGTGCTTTTATTATGCTTTTTGCTCTTTTTTCCGCAGATTGCGAGTCATGGTTAGTATGAACTGTCATTGTATGACAAAGAGCTGTAGATTCTTTAAAATGTCCCATTTTGTGTCCATGCAACAACACATGTTGAGTTTGACCATTTTTATTTCCCTCTAAACAGACTGTGCATGTCTCTTTAATCAGGAATGGTTATGTCTCAAAGATTCATTTCCAAGTGACATTCTTTCACGGTGCACTGAGGTGCTTTTGTTTACACCCTGCAAAAACATGTCACCGCTATTAGCGGTGCACAAACCTGAAGAGTTTTGAAATATCTTGGTGCTTGTGTACCCGCACTATATTATTTTTATTAAACGGCCACAAACTGACAAATAAAAAACAGTGAGGAGGAACTTCTCATTAGCTGTGTGTGGAGAAGAAAGATGCGTCGTGTTTTTTCCAGCAAGCGGGTGTAAAGAAACAGAGCAGCAGATCAGAGAATGTGGTTGTTCACTGCTGTGGCAACCCTAAATCTGAATAACAGTTACTGTGACAAACTGCATATCAAATCGCTGCACCACCTACTCCACTTGCCCCCTAAGTTTATAGATACTCTTAATATTTAACAGGCATAATTTGCCAAGAGCTCTGGATTAGTGAAGAACGCACAGAGAACGGAGCAGCGACATAAAATCAAAACACACATTGCAGACGTGTCAATGAGCATTTTTTTTTTTTAAATGTGTGCAGAGAAACAGTTGCTATGGAAGGAGCTTAATGAGGGGGAATTAAGATGGAGAGGAAGGAGCAGGCCACGGGGCTAGTTTTAGAAAAACAAGTCGAAGAGATGTCTGATCTAATTTATGAACCCCGAGTGTCATTTCAAAATCTCTCTCTCTCTCTCTCTCTCTCTCTTAGCTGCTATGTAAAACAAGAGATGAATAAACAAATCTGCCTCATTAATATGTATAACCATACATGTCTACGGCAGTAGCAGGATGTCAACAATGCTTTGTAACGGGAGAATATTTTCAGCTGTCGCCGTTAAATGCACTATCAGCAGTACAGCATATTTGATGCATTTGAAATATTATGTGCCGCAACAAGGTTATTACGAGGATTTCGTTCGGCATTATAACATGCAAAACATGTTGCGTTTACTACAGCACGTAATCTCTCTCTTCGAGGCTATAATATTCACATTTTCTCAGGTTAAGTAGATGATACATTACAGCCTGGAATTCTCATTTTGTTTTTTTATGCTTTAACAGGTTGTATACGTCTGACACGCACGCATACACGTTCACGCTCCAGTAGAGGATGGCTGGTGAGGAATTAATGGTACAATGAGCTTCTAATTACTGCTGGATCACAATGCTAAGGTGAGGTAGAAAAACAAGAGAAAGAAACGTGTATGCTAATTATATTCCAAATAATGCAAAGCGGTTGCATTGACAGTGAATCAAAGATTGGTTTGCTGTTCGGGCTTTAATGGGCGGCTAATTGCTCCTCTCTCGTTAGTCATAGTCTATTCATGTGCAATTAGCCTGTGATTCAGTCTCTGTACAAGCACCAGGGCACAGCTTAGATGTGCTACCTGTGTCCTGTGGCACGTATGGTCTCCCACCAACACAGCACTTCTGCATGTGCTGTTTTTACAATCTGACACAACTGACTGAATCGTTATGAAAGAGCAGTTACAGTTTTTGTTTTTTTCTAAATAAGTCTCTTATGCTCACCAAGGCTCCATTCATACTGTAGTATTGCGAAAAAATTTTACAATTTAAATTATCTGTGTTCTGTTTTGAAACGGTTTAAAATGAAATTTATTTTTGTGATGCAAAGCTGAATTTCCAGCAGTCATTACTTTAGTCTTCAGTGTCACACTGTAAAAAATGACTGTGAATTTAATGGTAACAAATTGTAAAAATGCTATAGTAAAAGACTGTAAAATTTAGTGAATAACTGTAAATTGACACTCCTAGAATTAATTAAATTTTTTAACATTTGATGTTTTTTTTTTTGTTGTTGTTGTTGTTGAAATAACTCTTTCTTCTTATTTTTTTCTTAGCAGTTTTGTACATTAGGTTTGTATGTTACATCTAATGTTGTTCAATTAATGTTTATTGCATTATTTCAGTTTCATGTGTGTTACCATGATAGTGTTTAGTGTTTGTGTGAATGTTACTGTGCACCTTCAATATATGTTAATATTTAAAAGCTGTTTGTGATGAGCTTTGGTCCATCATGTGACTTTCTCATCACCACTTGCTTTTGGTGGTTATCAGTGTATTACAAAGGTACAAAACAGATTTCAGTACTTCAATAGGTTGGTGCAGATTAGATCAGTTAATAAAATTACTGTATTTACCTGTAAATTTAAAAACCGTAAAATGTAAAACGATACTACCGTATTTTTTATGGTAGAATTCCAGCAACCACAGCTGCCTTTTTTTACCGTAAATTTTACAGATTTTTTTTTTTTTTTTTTTTTTTTTTTTACAGTGCACGATCCTTCCGAAATCATTCTGATGTTATGATTTGCTGCTCAAGAAACATTTCCAATTTTTTTCAATGTTTAAAACTGTTTAATATTGTTGTAGAACTTGTGGTGCACAACCATTTTAAATTTGTGGTAAGAAAGATTTTGTAAAACAAAACAAACAAAAAAAAAAAGATATTTTTATTCAACAAAGATGCATTAAATTGATCAACAATATAGACATTTTTAATGCTGCAAAATATTTATTTTTCAAATAAATGCTGTTCCTTTGAAACATTCCATTCAACAAAAAAGACTAGAACAAAATGCATTAGTTTCCACCTGTTTTGGGCAGTAACTAGTTACTAGTAACTAGGGCTGTCAAATGATTAACTGCTATTAATTGCATACAAAATAAAAGTTTGAGTTTGCCTTATATGTGTGTGTACTGTGTGTAATTATTATGTATATATAAATACAAACACATTCATGTATATATTTAAGAAATATTTACAAGTATATGTATTTATTGTATTTTTTATATAATTTATATTATATATAAATAACATGTTTCTCTTAAATACTTAAATTTGTGTGTATATATACATAAAAATTACACACTGTACACACACATATATTAGGCAAACTCTTTATTTTGTATGCAATAAATTGTTTGACAGCCCTACTAGTAACACGTTACAGTAACAATACTACTTTCCCTGCATGGTAACTAGTGTAACTAATTACTAATAAAATTAATATTATTGCAGTTACCATCAAGTACTCTTTTTGTTACAGTCATTAATGATTTATAAATTCAAAATTCAATCATCCCTATTAATTTTTATGATCTAGCTTCATCAGAAGATGGAGAATCCCACATCATAAAGCATCTGGAAATACATCTATTAGTTTGTCAATCATATGTCAATTTATATATATAATATCAATAATATGAATATAAATATACGTGTAAATATTTTCAAAATCTATACAGGATGTGTGTGTCTTTATATGTACATAATAAATATACACAGTACACATGTATTATATAAACAAAAACCTTTTTTTGGTATGCATGATTAATCGTTTGAACAGCACTAGTAAATTGTGTAATGGTACTAAGACTTTTTCTACAAGTCTACAACCATCAAGTTTGATTGGTTCTACCAGCTTTTGCCCTGTTGCAGATTTTATTATGTTGCTGCTTTATTAATTCAATTTATTGAATAACACGAGTTGTTTAAAAAATTGTGGCTTGCCATCAGTTAGAGCCAGTTGTACTCTTTATTTATCTGTAACTTGAATCATAGGCTGCAAAAATTATGCAATTACCAATTTTTTGGGGTGTAATGAACACGTAATGTAACTAGTAGTGCAATTAACTTGTGCTCAGCATTTCACTAGTAGTGTAACTAACTGGTGCTCTGCATTTCACCCATCCAAGTGCACACACACACACACACACACACACACTGTGAACAGTAGAGTTGTGGGTTTGTGGTATTGAGGGTGGAAGAGAGTGCTGGACATTCAGACTCAAACCTGCAACCATTGGGTTACAAGTCCAACTCTCTAACTATTAGGCAACGACTGCCCCAAAAATAATGAATAGTAAAATTACTTTAAAAAAAAGTAAGTTGAAATGAATAATATAGCAACTGTTTTCAGTATTAATTATAAGTGTAATAATACTGTCATTCCTAACAGTATTAGAGAGTATTTCTAAAAGTACTGTACATTTTGCAGTAGCATGACAGGGATGCAGCTGTTTTAAAATAATGTAGCTGTGCAGTGTGTGTAATTTTTCATCTAAACTGTATTGCAAAAATCAAACTCACCATCCAATGTTCATCGCTCTCTCTCTTGGAACTAATGTATCATAAGTCTGATTCATTTCTGTAAATTGTTTAGTTCAGATGGTGTATTTTAGCAAGTAATTTCAAACGAACTGGTTCAAAAATAGATTTGGAGATAAATATGAGTCATCAGTGAGTAGTGTTCAGAAACGTCCCTGAGCGCATTTTACTTGTTCTTTTTGTAGAAGAAATGCTAAAACAGTTAAATTATCCTGTTTTCAAGTTTAGTTCTTTTTAGTCTGATACACTATACAGCTTGTCACTGGTGCAGTTCCTTTCTAAAATGGAAAGTTTGTCTTTTTACAGAGAAGGTTTCTCATACAGAACTCAACAGTGTTGCTTTCAGTCTGTTTAGAGATAAAGCACTCATTGTTCTTTTTTTTCATGGTTTTTGTGTGGTTTTTTGGTCTGTGGTTGAACTTAGAAGTGCTAATTCAAAATGTAATAATTGTTAAATAGTTTTATTATATTTTTTAATTAAAATGTGAAAATAACAGTATACATACTTCACACATAATAATAATTGAAGCAAGATGTTGTCTACTTAAAGTAAATTATTGATCTCATAGGGGTTCAACTGACAAAAACAGTTGGGAAGCCCAGCATTCCCTAAATGGTTTTACATCTGCATTAATAATGATAAAAGGCTCTGTGTGAATCCACTTGACAAGCAGATTTAAGAAACAATTCATATTCTTAAAGCAGTAGAAACTTGTAAGACAAATGAGCATGAAGAACAAGATCCAGACTCATACAGAATCTCATTCAAGATAAGACCACATAGGCCCGGTTTCACAGACAGGGCTTAAGCCTAGTCCCAGACTAAACTGCCCACTTGAGCTGTCTTAACTCAAAGTGACTTGCACAGATATAGATTAAAATAGTCACAGATTTAGCCTATTCTGGATTAAACAAAGATGATTGCAAGAGGGAGGATTATAGCTAGTCTATGACTAAATTGAAGCTTAAATTATTCCATCAAGGAGGCAGGTTTAACTCCTGCTTAGCACAGTTTGAGAGGGAGCATAGAATATTTGGAATATCTAAATGAAAACCAATGTGCACAACAGAGGCCTGCAAGAGTACTTTTGGATAGGAGTGATCCATTACATTACTTTGATGACACAGCTTTTCAAGACCGCTTTCGCATGTACAAACAACATGCATTGGAGATAATATCTTTGCTAGAACCTACACTTTCCTGTCTGTCTCTGAGAGGAAGGCCTTTACCCAGTTCTCTCCAAGTTCTGCTCACATTGAGGTTTTTGGCATCTGGGACCTTTCACCGTGAAACTGGTGATTTGTGTGGTGCCAGTGAAGCAACTGTGTGTAGAATAGTTCACAAAGTCTGCAGAGCCATTTGTGAACTGAGGAGTGTTTTCATAAAGTTTCCTGATGCTGCTGACCAAGCCAACTACAAAGTGCAATTTTATGAACATGGGCACTTCCCAGGTGTCATTGGCTGTATAGATGGATGTCATGTTCCCATCAAGTGTCCATCAACTCCTGATGCTGAGGAGTACAGGAACCGTAAGAACTGGTTTTCAATCAATGTTCAGGGTGTATGCACACCAAATTTAGAGTTTGCAAACATTGTAGCGCGTTGGAAAGGTTCAACTCATGATTCAAGGATTTTTCTCAACTCCTCATTGTGCTCAGTTTCAGAGAGGACAGCATAGTGGACTTCTACTTGGTGACAGTGGATATGGTCAGAGTAACTTTCTATTCGCTCCATACATAAATCCCACAACAGTGGAGCAGCAAAGATACAACAGAGCTCATGTCCGAACAAGAGGCATGGTTGAACGCATGTTTGGAATATGGAAAAATCGATTCCAGTGTTTACGCAATACACTTCGTTTCAGCCCAAGAAGATGCTGCAAGGTTATCATTGCTACAGCGGTGCTGCACAACTACCTGAAGCAGCACTGCTGTCCTGATCCTCCAATGGAAGATTACAATGAAGCAGATGTGGCAGTGGCTGAGGCAGCCAATGGCCAACGAGGACTTGCACATAGAGCTGCATTCACATTACAGCACTTCAGCTAGATAAGATGAATTTCAATATGGAATGTATTTACTATGGCTTATTTTTCCTTGATAATGTTCTGTACAAAATTAAAACAGTGTGCAGCAAAATTTACAAAGTCACTTAAACAATACTGGTTGAAAATGTAAAATAAAATACTTTCACTCATGAATATGTACATGACAAATTGTTTATTATTCTTTTTTTTTTTTTTTTTTTTATCCATCTTTTACACACCATGGCTTGTAATCACAGCTGTCTCCTTACTGTATCTTTTTTGTATCATACCTCTTTCTTCCAACTTCATATCCAATTCAACCTGTAGAATTCTCATTTTCATTTCATGCTCTTCCTTCATAAATTTAATTTTTTGCTCATGAAATTCTCTGGCTGACTTTTCATGGATGGTCATCCTGCTTGCTCTATTCTGAAAGGTGGTGGCAGCATCTTTTGTCAGGGATGCTGGAGCAGATGTGGAGGGCACACACTCACTGTGCTCTGACTCTTCCAACCTGTTCAGATCCCTCTGTTCTGTGGGGAAAAAAAACACAGAAGCATAAATAAACTCACATGATCCTTAAGAAGAATAAAGATTGACAGAGTGGAATATGTACCAAAGGAAGTAACCAATTTCTTTCTTACGTACCATTTGTGCTCAGTTCTTCATCTGAACTGTTCAAGTGATCATCATCTGGTATACCTTCCAGAGGTTGCTGGTTCTGTATTATTCCAGACAAGGAATAATACAGAATGGAATAATACAGGAATAAGTCACCCACTTCATCAGTTTTGTCTTTATTTGATGGTCCACCACCAGTAATAAATCGCTGTCTCTTTATCTCTGCATTCTGTCTTTTTAAAGCCAGTTTTAGGTTCTTCCACAGAGTCTATACAGGCAAATATCATTCATTATAAATTGTGACAAAAATATAAATATGAGAAATGTGCAATGGTAATAACAAAGAAATCTCACCTGAAGTTGTTGTATTGTTCTTGTGGTTGCATTTTCATTTGCATTGAATTCATTGCAAAGTGAATTCCAAGCACTCCTTTTCTTTTGCTCACTAGCAGTAGTATGGGTTTTACTTTCAATAACTGGATAGTTTGTCAAAATTTGTTTTAGTAGTGTTTTTTCATACTCTCTAAAGTTTTTTGAACAAATTCTTTTTGCCTCTGCCATTGCTTTGTGTCAAGATTTAAACCAGCAATAGTGTTTTGTAGTCCATTTCAGGTTTTAATGAACACCATCAGACCAACAGCATGTGCTTATACTCAACCTAATCAGGCCTATCTCAGGTGTTCTCATTTAAGCTTACTTAAATTACTCCAGGACTCTGTAGCCTCTGACTAACTAAGCCTATTTTAAGCTACGTTCATGAAAGGTACTTAAATGCCCTAGATTAACTAGTACTGATTAAGGCCTACTCCTGGCTTATATTAAGCCCTGTCTGTGAAACCGGGCCTTAATGCTTAAGGACCATTTAACATTTCTGCCAAATGTTTCTTTTATTACTTAAATATGTTCAGAATCGAATTCAGCTGATGGTGGATTTAATCAACGTGATTGTCCTGATCATAATATGATTCTGGTCCATTTGTGTTGTGAGAAGATTCTTCATGGTGTTTTTTAAGCCTGGACTACGCTGAAGATCAGTCACCTGAGAAAGAAGAAAAATCACATTGCTTTTGTTAAGACCACTAAAGAGCCAGTCATTTGAAATAAAAGAAACGATAAGGGCTGGTAACTTTCATTTCCGTGCGATTTCCGTTTTGAGAGAATCTTTTGTTTCCAACAAGTTAATAAAAAGCCACTAATTTTCTACGATGATGATGGTGACACAGAGAGGATGAATGCTGTCAGGAAACGTGGAACAAGTGACTGGTGCGAATAGAAAAGGAAGTCAAAACAAACTTAATATAGTAGGCGCTAATGGGGGGTGGAATTCAGCACAGGCTAATGAACGATTCATTTCAACAGCGCTGGGAAAAAGAACAAAGCTGCTCCAGTTTGGGAGGAAGTGTCTTCCATGAGCCGTTGACAATTTTATGTCGTTTTGTATTACAAGTGTGCTTTTATTTTCAGCAGTGCAGCAATGGTGACTAATTGTCATTCTGTCACTCACTAAGTTTCTTTTTGTCCCTATAAAAATGGTTTTATGATCCTTTTACAACTCCACAATTGCAGTGAACACGAGTTTGCAACCACTGGGAACTTCATACTTAGTTGGTAAACCATAAGTGTGTGTGTGTGTGTGTGTTTGAGAGCAAGTGAACAACACCGTGCATTTTTATTGTATTGAAAGACAAGTTTTGACCTTTTTATAATAATTCTTGTTTTGTTTCACATGAAAGCATCATAGTTTTAAGCCAAATATTGTAATTTGAAGTGGAAAGACTTGAGTGGACTGACCAAAATTTGACAAATTTGTGGTAATTTCAAGTGGTAAGTGTACTGTATATATTATTGTAAACATACAATGCTGATTTAGTAACTAATTGCATCTGGATTATGTGAAGTACTTGTAACTACGTCATATTTCTCATAACACTCATAATTAGAGCCCAATTACTGTTTTATTGATTTAAATTGACACAATGACAGTAAATTGTTAATAATTTTTTGATGCTCTATAATTAGTATTTTCTTTTCAATCTAGAAATTTTCATTTTGAAGCTTACTGGTGAAGGACCAGTTTGTTTGTTTTTTACTCATTTATTTATTTATTTTTATTTATTTTTAATTTTTTTTACATGTACTAAAATTTACTAAAATATTGAGGGTTTTTGTTTTAATAAAATTTACAAAAAAAAAAAAAAAAACAGCTCTGGTTGCCAGGATTTTACAGTAAAAAAAAAAAGTGGTAGCAACATTTAAAGTTTTACGGATATAACTTTAATTTACACTTAAAAACCATAAAAAAATAATAATAGTAATAAATAAAAAACATCCGTTATAGTTTTTCACTGCATATAGTAAGGAAACTTATCAGTAACCAATTAATAAGCATTTTTACTGTCTTTTACAGTTAAAATCACAATCATTTTTTACAGTGCCACTGTACATATATGCGCAAAAGACTGAATATATTTTCTTCCTTGTATTTTTTTATATCAAAAAAAGTAGATTATCCAACTCAAATTTATAATCTAAAAGTAATCAATAAGTAGTCAGATTATATTGCCTAAAATGTATAATTTAATAGATTGTGTTATTGACTTCAATTTATATAATGCATTTTGCAATGTTTGTTTTTTACAAAATATAATTGTTGCCACATAATTTTGACATTTCAACCATGTGTCATGAAAAAAGAATGTTTTAATAAATTATAGATTTTATTCAATAAATATTATTGTTATATATAATATATATTATTTCAGTTATTTTTTATTTATTTTTTTATTTTTATCAATGTTTTATTTGTAGTACTATCAAATGAATCCAAAACCATACACTGCCATTTAAAAGTTTAGGATCAGTAATATTTGTAATGTTTTTTTAAAAAGTCTTTTCTGCTCATCAAGGCAGCATTTATTTGTTTAAACATACAGGAAAAGCATTAATATTATTGCAATTTAAAATAGCGGTTTTCTATTTTAATATACTATAAAATAGAATTTATTTCTGTGATGCAATTCTGAATTTTCAGCATCGTCACTCCAGTCTTTAGTGTCACATGATCCTTCAGAAGTCATTTTAATACGCTCATTTATTATCAATGTTGAAAACAGTTGTGCTGCTTAATAATTTTTACAGGATTCTTTGATGAATAAAACGTTAAAAAGAACAGCATGTATTAAATTAGAAATCTTTTGTAACAATATACACTACCATTCAAAGTTTGGGGTCAGTCATTTTTTCTTAAAAAAAAATTTGTTACAAAGAAATGAATACTTTTATTCAGCAAGGATGTGTTAAATTGATAAAAAGTGATAGTGAAGACTTATATTGTTACAAAAGATTTCTGTTTTTAATAAATTCTGTTCTTTAACTTTTTATTCATCAAAGAATCCTGAAAAAAAGTATCTTTCACCAACTTCCAAAAAATATTAAGAATCACAGCTGTGTCCAACACTGATAATAAATCAGCATATTAGAATGATTTCTGAAGGATCATGTGACTCTGAAGAATGGAGTAATGGCTAATGAAAATTCAGCCTTGCATCATATAAATAATTATATTTAGTATCTATTTTAAAGTATGTTAAAATAGAAAATGGTTATTTTAAATTGCAATAATATTTAATAATATTACTTTTTGTTCTGTATTTTTAAAGCAAATTAATGTACCTTTGATGAGCATATGAGACTTTTTTTAAAAACATTGAAAAAAAAAGAAAAAGAAAAAAAAAAACTACAAGCAGAATGCTGCTCAAACACATATCTTTCCTCTTGATTTTAGTCATCATTCGAATGGTCATCTTAATGATACACTTCTTTTTCTACTTCTGATGTTACTCGAGCTCACTGCGTGAGTTCATACATGTGAATATGCTCTCTCAGGAAAGAAGAGGAGTTGTTTACGACTCTCTCAACCCAAATGAGCAGGGCTGACCGTCCTTATCTACCCACTAACAGATCTTGTCGAGCGACATTACTGTACATATGGTCAGCCTGTCCTGAGGCTAAGCATGCTTTATGTGTGTGTGGAGGCAGACAAGCATATCTAGAGCTGTCATCTTACTGTAGAAGTCAAGCTGGAGAGTCATGCACACACACACTTAAACATGTATTCACATACACACACAAAGCTCATATAAGATGATTCCCACTGACAGGAACAGACGTATCCCAGCTGGCATTGTAATTTGTCTTGAGTAAAGTTTCAGAGATGCCAAGCAGTCCGCATACTCTTCTTTCTCACAAAAGGCTACAGGAACGGCCAAACGCTGCAGTGGGCAAACACATGTAACAAATACTTACCATTCAGATTGAAGTCTGGAAGGAAAGTTGATGTTGTTTACCATGGCTGTCTGTCTTAATTGGTTGAAATGAGAGATGTGCAGACATATGTGCAACTGAGATTTGAGCAACTGGGTCATTTGGTAAATGGTAGGCTACGGCAATGAACTGCACGGAGTGGAAGAGCGTTGATTATTATCCCGCTATGAATTTATCATATCACTTTTATAAGGTGGCATTAATATTTATGTGGTATGCATGTAAGCTGAATGTCCTCGCTATTATTTATGACTCACAGTATAGATTTTTTAAAATTCAGTGTGGTTTTGCTTGAAGGGGAATGAGCAGTTCTTTATGTAAAATAATCTATTATCATATGACAGATATATATTATTCATGTCTGTTTTATGACTACATTAAACCTATATGTGGCTCCATCCAGTCAAATTATGACTGAACAGCTTCAAGACTCACTCTTAAGGTCTGTTTTATTCCTGCTCATTTAACTACAGTCTGATAATATTGAATATGAATGCAAGACGCTCGACTAGTAATGATATTTCCCATTTTTAATGAATTTTTAAGTTATTTATTTATTTATTGATATTTAACATGTTTTTTGTAACACTGAAATAAAAATGTTAGAAGATGCAAAATTAGCAGGGCTTGTATCAAAACATTAGTTTCTTCACTGTTTCAAAATGACTTCTAATACAGACTCTTTAAAAATTTGGAGTCACATTTATATTACATTTATGTTACATAAAAAATTCTTGTGTCAGTGTGTTGCCAAAATCTAAGCCAGTGAGGGGCTGCTGTTTGCCGGGGTAACTGCGAACTTCAGACCTCAGCCTCGCGTTTTACTTGTAGCTGAAAGATGCCCATAAAGAAACAGTACTGACATTAGAGAACATACTTTAACCTCAAATTAAATTAAACTCAGTATTATAACAAATAAAATCCATTTATTTTATGCAAGACAAAAGGTGCTTCCATCCTGTGAAAAAAAATGCTGCTGATATCTCGTCCTTATGTTGTGTTGTGTAAAATAATATAATTTACAGCACACTAAAGACTTTATAAATGACATAAAATGTATATAAACCTTTACTTTGCTGAAAAAGTGCACCAAATCAGCGGTGCTGAGAACAGCTCTCTCATGTAGAGGACTCAAAAAGCCTGCACTCTGACTGTAACTCACCAGTTGGATTGTTTCGTCAGAGACAGGCTAAACCCAGCAGTTGGGTAGAAAAAAATAACCCAGTGTTAAAAATGAGCCAGCAACTTAGTTACAGAAAAACTACCCAGCACCTGGGTAAAAAATATTAAAAAGAACCCAATAAAATGACCCGACGCACTGAACCCAGCATATGGGTAAAAAAAAAAAAAAAAAAAAAAAAAAACAGCACCTGGGTAAAAATATAAAAAAAAAAATAACCCAGTAAAATGACCCAACAGGCTGAACCCAGTATTAAAATGACCCAGCAACTTAGTTACAGAAACACTACGCAGCACCTGAGTAAAAAAAAAAATATTAAAACATAACCCACTGAAATGACCCAACGGACTGAACCCAGCATTTGTGTTAAAAAAAAATAACCCAGCATTAAAATGACCCAGCAACTTAGTTACACAAACACTACTCAGCACTTGGGTAAAAAAATATTAAAACATAACCCAATAAAATGACCCAATGGGCTGAACCCAGCATTTGGGTTAAAAAAAATAACCTAGCACCTGGTTAAAAATGTTAAAAATAACCCAATGAAATGACCCATCAGGCTGAACCCATCATTTGGGTAAAAAAAAAACCTCAGCGTTAAAAATGACCCAGCAACTTAGTTACAGAAACACTACCCAGCACCTGGGTAAAAAACATTAAAAATAACCCAATAAAATGACCCAACAAGTTGAACCCAGCATTTGGGTTGAAAAAAAAAGTAACCCAGCACCTGGGTAAAAATGTTAAAAATAACCCAATAAAATGACCCAGCGTGTTGAACCCAGAAGCATTTAGGTAAAAAAAAAAAAAAATATATATATATATATATATAAAAAATAAAAAAAATAACCTGGCTTCTTTTAGAGTGTATCTTTGCCAAGCATCAGAATTCCTTTAAAACCAGCACCTGGGTAAAAATATAAAATAATAACCCAATAAAATGACCTAACAGGCTGAACCCAGCATTAAAATGACCCAGCAACTTAGTTACACAAAAAAAAAACATTAAAACATAACCCAATAAAATGACCCAACGGACTGAACCCAGCATTTGGGTTAAAAAAAAAAATAACCCAGCATTAAAATGACCCAGCAACTTAGTTACACAAACACTAGCCAGCATATAATATTTAGAAATAAAAAAATAAATAAATAACCTGGCTTCTTTTAGAGTGTATCTTTGCCAAGCATCAGAATTCCTTTAAAACGCATACTGTATGTAAGAAGACAGATTTAGATGAAACAGATGTTCTACAGTGGACAAAAGTGAACGGCTGGGTCCCGCGAGTATCTGTTGTTCCAGAGATGTCCATCCCCAAACACCCATAGGAATCAGTTGAACTAGTCCCAACTTCTTTCAGGGCTTGACATTACTTTCTGTCTGTTACTTGGACAAAAAATAGAGCAAACACTCTCACTCAGATGGAGTGGTGATGGTATGTTCAGGGCTTGTGGGGATAAAGTGAATCATGATTTGTATTTATTTATTTGTTTATTTTTACTTGCAGTTCTATCTCAGACAAATCACTAAACCTACTGATAGGAAAGAGTGGAAAGAATCAGATCCCACTGGAGAACTCTAACCCCTTCCCGAACCGACACTACCAGATAATATAAGCTGCAATAACGGAAAAAGTATCAGAAATATGTGTGTGTGTGCATTTCATGCTTTATCTTAACTGAAATCAATGCTGTAGCCAGGATCCATCCTCTGGCTGTAGATATAGAGGTTGTTTTTGATGGTGGGGTGGACGGCTCTAGGGTACAATGTGTATGTATTTGTGTGTCTCTATCTCTGAGGAGCAGAGGAGAGAGCAGATAGCAGACATACAGATAGCACAGATGTGTCAGGTTGTCTGGGCATACGCAGCAGGTCAACAGCAGCTGAAGTTGAAGTTTCAGACGGCACACCCACAATCTGTCTGCAAACTGGTTAGTTGGATACTCTTTAGAAAACTTGCGTATAGATTTGTACATGGGCATTTGTGTATCTGTAGGCATCTGGAGATCAGCCCCATCAGAGTTAATGTTGCTGTTCTCACAAACCAGGTTTGTCCTCATTGTAGATGAAATTGTATGTAATGGAGTTCTCTTTGCATTTTCTTGTACCATGTACAGATTTGTTCATAGTTTTTGAGAAGAAGGCAATGTCTTACAACCTGACATTTGATTAATCTGCCTATAGCTTGAATGAAATGACAAATGAATTTGTACCAAATTAGCATTGATTTGGTTGGACACATGGCCTGGCAGGCACTATGTTTTGATTTTTAGTAATCATATTAAATATTTTACTTTTTCTACTACTAATTCTAATAATAATTATAATAATTATTTTTGTTATTTGTGGTTATTGAATATTTAATGTTAATAATTTTCTTAACTGTTATTCATTCATTCATTCATTTATACAAGTAGAAAGTCACAAAAAAGAAGCAGCGCCAAATGTCCAAAATCCGAAACACAAGTTGGTGCGATGCGTAGATCCAAAAAAACATACAGCAGTCAAACAATCAAGATCCGCACACGAATGTACATCAAGCTAATACTTCTTCAAAAATTCTTTATTAAATGCTGCATCAGAGGTCAATCAAGTAGTAAATAAAGATTATGAGAGTATGTTTTACAAGGTATTATTATTTTAGTTTTTCTACTTCAAAACTGTTTAATTCAAATGCCTTACTTACTGTTTCTTTGTAATTATAAAATTTGCCAGCAACTTTTAAGAGAAAATTGTTTCCACAACGTTTTTTTCTAATAAATGATATAAAAAATAATACTTATATGAATACTACATAAATGCTTATATAAATATTATATGAATTAAAGTAACAGTAAACTTAATAAAATACAAATACATCTTATTTTCCAAACTGTAATTTTTATGTATTTGTTTGTTTGTTTGTTTTTTTATAAAAAGTAAATAAAACAGATTCTTAAAGTATATTTCATTTTTTTTCTTCAAAACTTAAAAAAATAAAAAAAAAAAAAAAATTTTTTTTTCTTCAAAACTTGTTTAATTCAAATCCCTTACTTGCTGTTTCTTTATAATTGTAAAATTACTGGCAACTAGAAATTTTTTTTTAAACACAATTTTTGTATAATACATTATATATAAAATCATTTGTATATGAATACTACATAATTCATATAATATTTTATTTGTATTTGTATTTATTTAAAATAATAGCAAACTTAATAAAATACATGCAATCTTATTTTCCTAACTGTGATTTTTATTTATTGTTATTTATTTATTTAAGACGTAAACGAAACTGATTATTAAAATATGTTTTACAAAAAACTATTCGTTTTTTTACTATTTCAGTTTTTTTTACTTCAAAATTTTTATATGAATACTACATAAATACATATTTTATATTAATTATTTAAAATAACAGTCATTTTTATTTATGTATTATTAATTAATTTATTCATTTTTATTTTTTGACATAGTAAATAAAACAATTGTATTTTACAAGAAAGTACTGTTTTAGTTTTTTAACTTTTTCTCTTTTCGTTTTTCTACTAAAATGTAATGTTCAATTCAAATCCTTTACTTACTGTTTCTTTGTTATTGTAGCATTTACTACAACTTTGAAGTGAGCATTGTTTCAACACCATTTGTTTATAAATTATATATAAAATAAAATAATAATGAATACTACATAAATACATTTATAAATGTTATATGAATAACAGTAAACTTAATAAAATGCATGAACTCTCTTATATTCCTAACTGATTTTATTTATTTATTTATTTATATTAACAAAGATTATTCAAATATATTTTACAAGAAAGTACTATTTAAAAATGTAATGTTTAAATCAAATCCATTACTTGCTCTTTCTTCGTAATTGTAAAATTTACTAGCAATTAATTTCTAAATGAAACTCTCAGCGTAGGGTTAGTTGCATTTGAGTGTTAGCATTTTGCGTTTTCTTTCTATGCACAGGCAAAAGCACACATCAATTTACCATTTGGGACATTTTAATCAGTTAAATGCAAAATAATGTTCATAAGGCTGGTATATCGAAATAGCCGCTGGATTTGTTATAATTTGCATGCTTCATATCTCTAAAAGATGTTGAGCATTTTATACCCTGGTCGATGAAGTCAAATGGTTTTATGTTGTCATCTTTCTTCCCAGAGACAAAAAAGATATTTAAAGTAATATGCTTGGTGGTCTTCTTGAGGGGTGGCTATGTTTTTTTTTGTCATTTTTTTTCTGTCATTTACATGCCATCTCTTTTTCTTGCCTTTCTTCTGTATTTCTTTGTTCTCTACTATTTATGTGCTTTGAGCTGCCAACCATTGTGTTTCCCCTGCTCTCTCTCTCAGTTACACGTCGTCAGTGTGTTTATCAGTGTTTGTACAGACCTATGGCCTCTTGCTTCTCAAACCCAGAAGCAACACACACAGTGCCGCAGTCTTTGTCTGACTGCTGTGAAACTCTGATGGCTCAGGAATACTAATCCCACTCGCATGTCAACCGGACGGACCGGAGGAGCAGCTAATGGGGCGGGCGGGATGAGAAGGAGGATGCTGCCGATGGCTGTGTATCAGTGAGTGTGAGTGGCAGAGTCCTCCCGGCCACAGAGATAAAGATTAGCAAAGGCCGAGCTGAACACAGAGGTAAGTGTCTGCCGCAATAGCCCCAATCACATTGTGAAAGGCTCTTCACTCAATAGCACCGTGTCCTCCACAGGTCCATTTGCTGCACTTGGCACTGCACATTATTCCGCTACTGCTGCCACTGAAACACAGGTAATTCTTCGCTACTCTTTATTAATATTCATGCATTCATGCCGCTGCAAGAAATGTTAGGCCTCCATTTGCAATGACTGTTAAAATTAGCATGTTAATGAATGCAATTAATTTGAAATGTTTATTCAGCTTCATTCTCCCAATTTCAACCACATGACCTCCAAAAGCCCTTTATTAGTTTTAGTGCTGTCACAGACATGTACTGTAGTTCAGTGATGAATATCAGGTAGTAGGGACGTTTTAAATAATTGCTGAAATAATAATTGTTAATAATAAATTGCTTTAAATAATTGTTTAAAGCACATTTAATATCATCAAAGCTCAATAATCTGGAATAGCCATAAGAAAAACATACATCAGAGCACTGCAGTGTATTATGTAAAATATATATAAAACATATATCTATATAGAGATATAGATATATTCTCACAGGGAGTGTCATGGAGGACGCACAAATCCACTATAATTTTACAAATAATACTGTTTTTTTTGTGTCACGGAATGTAGTTTTAAGACATTTTAAGGAGAGACAGTAGTCGTTTAGACTTCAAATATGTGGTTTGATAATGACGATAATGTTTTCAACGATGTGAGCTTCAGAGCGTCAGTGGCCGTTCAGCGCTAATGAACCTGCCGTGAGCAGCCTTACCTCGGCCCTTTCTTCTGGAATTTGCTGCTGGCTCTGATTAACTTCAGACTTTGCCCTCAGTCAAAAATATTTGCTCTGGAAAAAATAGTACATTAATGAGACCAAAGACGTTAGATTTACCCAAAACAAATTATATGTCATGTTTAACCACTATAGAGACATCAGAGCCAGGGGCAAATTCCAAAAGAGCTAGCCAAGGTAAGGCTGCTGTCATGAGTGTTGAATGGATGCTGACACTCTAGAGCTCAGATCTACGAAAACACTGAAGCTAAATTTCAAATAGATGTTTTCTTTATTAACAAACCGCATATTTGAAGTCAAAAGTTTACACCCCCCTTTCAGAATCATTAAAAACGTTAATTATTTTACCAAAATAAGAGGGGTCATACAAAATGCATGATAATGTTTATTTAGTACTGACCTGAATAAGATATTTCACATATAAGATGTTTACATATAGTCCACAGAAGAAAATATTAGTTGAATTTATAAAAAAAAAAACGACCTGGTTCAAAAGTTTACATCGCTTTGATTCTTAACACTGTGTTGTTACCTGAATGATCCACAGCTGTGTTTTTTCTTATGTGATAGATGTTCATGAGTCCCTTGTTTGTTCTGAACAGAAGAATCTTCAGATTTTTCAGCTTGAACTTACAACAGTGACTGTATGATTTTGAGATCCATCTTTTCACACCGAGGACAACTGAGGGATTCATATGCAAGTATTACAGAAGGTTCAAACACTCACTGATGCTCCAGAAGGAAACACGATGCATTAAGAGCCCAGTGGGGGCAAAATAAGAAAAATGTACACATCTCCGTTCTGTTCAAAAGTTTTCACCCTTGGCTCTTAATGCATAGTTTTTCCATCTGGAGCATCAGTGAACGTTTGAACCTTCTGTAATAGTTGCATATGAGTCCCTCAGTTGTCCTCAGTGTGAAAAGATGGATCTCAAAATCATACAGTCATTGTTGGAAGTTGAAGTTGAAGAATTTGAAGAAGAGCAGGCAGTTGAACTGTTTAGAATAAACAAGGGACTCATGAACAACTATCACTTAACAAAAAACACAGCTGTGGATCATAGAATCATAGTCATTCCTGAAAAGGGTTCAAATACATAAAAATGCTGGAAAAACAAATACTTTGTGGGATCTGAAGGATTTTTCTGAAGAACAGAGGGCAGTTTAACTGTTCAGGACAAACAAGGGACTCATGAACAGCTATCACCAAACAAAAAAAAAACAGCTGTGGATCATTCATGTAACAACACAGTATTAAGAATCAAGAATATGTAAACTTTTGAACTGGGTCATTTTTATAAATTCAGCTGTTATTTTCTCTTGTGGACTATATGTAAACATCTTTTATGTGAAATATCTTATTTAGGTCAGTACTAAATAAACAATAACATGATCCCTCTTATTTTGGTAAAATAATTAACATTTTTAATGATTCTGAAAGGGGGGGTGTAAACTTTTGACATCAACTGTACATTCGCACCTAAAAACTTTTAAAACTACATTCAGTGACACAAAACAGTATTATTTATAAAATTATAGTTGATTTGGGCATCCGCCATGAAATATAGTGATACAAATAGTGAAACGGTTGGGATTTTAATAGAATATCTCACTCCTCTAAGCCAATCAGACTCGAGGACCAGAAAAAAACTGTTGTATAAAACGGTTTAATACACAGGTAGTTCCAAGTCAGTTTAATGCGCTGTTTTCATTGATGCACACAAACACACACACAGAGAGGGATCAGAGACACTGATCTCTGACCCTGGACCACAAACCCAGTCATAAAGGTAATTTTTCTTATATTGACGTGTATGGTTTGTTAGGATAGGACAATATTTGGCCGAGATACAGCTATTTGAAAATCTGGAATCTGAGGGTGCAAGAAAATCGCCTTCAAACTTGTCCAAATGGTACGGTATGAACATTTACAAAATATCTTAATGGAACATGATTTTTACAAGTCGGTGCGACTTGTTTTGACTGGCTTTGTGGTCCAGGGTCACATATTTTACATGTATTGTAACTTGTTATAAATGATACTATAAATGAGTATAGGTGTTTTTCTCCTTAAGAGCAAACAATGTTTTGATTGTGATGAAATATTTTAATCAGTTGACAGCCTTCAAATATGCACGGTGTCATAACAAATGCATCGTAGGCCTCTAAAGCAGGTTGAGAATTTGGCAAACATGCTACATTCTTTGTGTGCGGCATGCAGACACATATATCGGTGTGTTTTCTATGCGGCAGCTGATTTTGCTGAGATTTGGATGGGTGCTGGCCATCTGTTTACTGGTAATTAAGCATTTAACTTTTGGCAGGAAAAGCATGAATATCATCACTGTGTTGTCTTTTCTGAGGTTGAATAAGTAGATTTGTTTGGAGGTAATGATACTTCCTAATTTGGTGTGTGCATGTATGCTGGTGAGTTGCTTCAATTGACTCAGCTGTTTTGTCTTTTTTTTTTTCTCATGCATGTGTTCATTTCTGTATAATCGTTTTCCGGCCAAGTGGAACCATTCCCCATTGGGAGGGCTTCCAGAGAAGGTAGAATCCAACCCTTTAATCTGCCATATTATTGAATTAAAGGCTTACCAGCGCAGTGTAACCATGTCAATTATTCTTTTTTTTCAATGGTGTGTTCATTCCCATTTTCAATTAAGGTAGATCGCTTGCTTAAAACGAATAACGAAGGAAGCTGATAGAAGTGTGGAGGCGCTCAGGGGACAAAAGCAGAAGAAAGATAGACAGAAAAGAGGCGGCAGCCGCACATGTGTGAATGGAGGGATTACACAGTTCACTGTCTCTTGTCTTTATTTTTCTCAGTGGTTCCTTCGGTGGAGAGCAGAATGATTGCATTCGCTTCACCTTGAAGGAGCCTGGAGATAGAAGTCTGTAAGCGGAGAGCTTTAAAGTTGGTCTTCTGCCGGCATTTAGCAGTGGCTGTTCGTTTTAGGTTCTTTATGGTATTCTGAGCTTAACGGCAGTGTCAGATTACTGTGATAAGTTTGTGAAAAGTAAGATCTACAACTCTCCTTGTAGCAGTGCTTTGATTATTTCATATGCAAAGACCTTTATGTACATCTTATGAAGCTAAAACAGCCATCACATCAAAGCCGTGTGTATTGAGATTGACATGCATGCAGCGCAACGGCATCTGACAGCTATTTACAGCTCTTAAGCATCACTGACATGAGATGAGGTTTTCATCCATCAAAGTGTTCTAGAGCAACTCAGTGTAAACATCCAGAGGTGCTTGATGAGAGAATGAGAAAGTATACATTTGTACTTGGCTCCTTGCAAACATTTCAGCTTGTGTACATTATCCGTATCTCATGCATCATAATGTATAAATTTCAACGGCCCTCATTAGCTTGGAACTCATGGCTGTGGGCTTTGATAAATTCACAGCTCTCTGCATTTGTTATTTCAACATGTGCTTAGGCCCAATACTGAAAATGCATGATCATGAATATTTGTGGTCACTGACTGCTCAAAGTGTCTCTCGGGAAAGATTACGGTGCCTAATTTGCTTTTGTTTCCAGGTCTGTTGTCTGTGTATATTCAGCACATATTTTGCATGACTAAAAGCTGCACGTTTTAACGATTTACTCACAACATTCAGTACTGGTCAAAGTTCGGAAAGATCTTGCTCACCAAGGCTGCATTTATTGGATCAAAAATGTTATTACAATATATAATAACTGCCTTCTACTTAATATATTTAAAATGTGTTCCTGTGATGGCAAAGGTGGACCGTTAATATTTAATAGCTGCTTAATATTTTTCATGAAAACTGACACATTTTGCAGGATTCTTTATATAGAAATATCCAAAGAACCGCATTTATTTAAAAAATACAAATATATAAAAAAAAAACATTGTACTGTCAGTCAATTTAATGCAACATTGCAGAATAAAAGTATTATTTTTCATTATTTATGAATAGAAAAATAAATAATAAATACTAACCGCCCTTTTGAACGCAGGTATTGATGTAATAACCTAGCAGTAACCTGAAACAGCAAAAGCAATAGTGAAAACCTATCCAGTACTATGAAAACACATCATTTCCATTGTTAGCATCACAGTGTGGTGCACACAAAGGTTGAATTTCTACATTGTGAGGAAAAACCCTCATTCCACTGGCATTTTATTCAGCCGACTCTAGTAACTAAGCAATTTAGCGAGCCGGAGAAGTCTGTTATTTCACACCTTGCGCTGCAGTTTTTCAGACTCTAACATTTCTTTGGTAATGCTAGTTAGCAGCAGAGACCTTCAGAAAAGCAGAGGTCATCAATGCAATTTCACTGCCTTGAGATCTTCACCTTGATGATAACAATTTGATTAAAATTTTAAAGCCAGAAGAACTACAAATGCGCAGTAGTATTTCCAAAGACACTCAATAACATTTTTAGTTGGCCTTGAAAATACTACAAAGTATAGCTCAGGTACTTCCCTTTTTGTATTTACTTTATAATGCTGTATGAATGATGTTTCTGTTTACTATGTGCCTCTTAGCAATAGCCAAATATCCAAGATTTCCTTCACTTCATTGGTCTTATTTGCAAGTATTTAATGTACCGTAATGAGTAGTGATCACTGGAAGTTCTCCAAGTCAAAGTTTTGTGCTCTCCCCCTCGTTTTTTTTTTTTTTTTAATCACACTTCCTTAAATGTCGTCTAGACCTTAATATCAGACTTCCATCCCTGCCAAAAGCCACTGCTGCCCCAGCAAATTTACAGCAGACAGTGTACGCTGAATCAACTTTCTGCTTTTCTTTTTTTTTCCCTTCTTTCTCTTGAAGGCCTCATTAAAGAAAGAAAAGAAAGAAAGAAAAATCTGACAAAGCGATGTTAATAGAAAGTCATGGTTTGGGGGGAGAATCTGAGAGAGAGAGAGAGAGGGAGAGAGAGAGCGGGTGATTTGAGTTGATTCATGTCTCGCTGGAAGACTGAGGTCTTTTGCTGGGCTGTTCTTTCTGTGGCAGTGACTGATTTAGATTGCCTCCGCTCTCCTCAGGGCTTCCACTTTAGGCGGAGCAAGACCTCAATGGCACGATCAGGGGATGGAGAGTGGAAGTGTGATGAGGGAGGAGGAGTAAGAGAGAGGAAGATAGCTGGACTATAGTGTCGGACTATCATGAATGCGGTGGGCGGAGTCAAGCCAGGTATTTCTTATGTCCATGTTCTTTGTCTTGTGTTTTCTTATATATATATTCTTATATTGGATTTTATTGAATGTACTTGCAAAAGTATTCACACCCCTTAATTTTTTTTTTCCCCATTTTAAGATGTTGCAGCCTTATGTTAAACTGCTTTAAATTACTTTTTTGTCATATCAATCTACACTCCATACACCATAATGGCAAAAGAAAAAACAGGTTTTTAGCTCAGCAGCCTTCATATTATTTGTAGATGTTACTATAGTTCGACTGGGTTAACCTGTGGCAAATTCAGTTGAATGGGTATGATTTGGAAAGGCACATACGTCTTAAAGTTCTAACAGCTGAAAATGCATATCAGAGCAAAAACCAAGCCCTGAGGTTTAAAAAAAAAATGCTGTAGAGCTCAGAAACAAGGTTGCATCAAGCCACTAATCTGTGGAAGAGTTCAGAAAAAATCTTGCTGCATTGAGGGCTCACAGAAGCATGTAGTCTCCATTACCCTTAATAGAAGAAGGTTGAAACAACCACAACTCTTTCTAGAGCTGGCCTCCTGACCAAACTGAGCAACTGATGAAGAAGGGCTTTGGTTAGACTGGTGACCAAGAACCTGATGGGCACTCTAGCTGAGCTCAGTGATCATATGTGGAGACTAGAGTTGTCAAAAGGTACCGGGTTCGGGACTTTCGGTACTGCAATTTTAAAAACGTCCATTTCCTGCTCACCTTTGAGTGCTGTTGAGATGATTTTTAAACACGTTTTTAAAATTTCAGTACCGAAAGTACCGAACCCGGTACCTTCTGACAACACTAGTGGAGACAGAAGAAACCTACAGAAGGACAAACATCACTGCAACACTCCACCAGTCTGGGCTTTATGGCATTGTGGCCAAACTCTATCCTCTCCTCAGTGAAGACACATGAAAACCCTCTTGGAATTAGCAAAAAAGCATCTAAATGACCCTCAGATTGTGAGAAACAATATTTTTTGGTCTGATGAACCTCAATTCCAAGCATCCTGAGTACAAAAAAAGCTCAGTGCACCAACATATTGAGATGGCATTAATGAAAACCCAGTCCAGAGCATTCAGAACCTCAGACTGGGCAAAACGTTCATCTTTCAACAGGACAATGACCCTAAGCTCTGTGAATGTCCTTGAGTGGCCCAGCCACAGCCTGGGCTTGAACACACAATCAAACATTTCTGGAGAAACCTGAAAATGTGTATCTGTCCCCATCCAAGCTGACAGAGCTTGAGAGGTGAAGAGGTGAGCAGAAGAATGGCAGATAATTGCTAAATGCAGATGAGCAAAAAGACGCTGTAAAGGTGCTTTAGCTAAGTACTGAGTTAAGAGTATGAATGCTTATGCAATGTACTTATTTCAGTTTTTTTTATTTTGAATTTAATTATGTTAATTTACGAAGTTGTGTCACTTCTGTTTTTGCTTTGTCATTATGGTTTATCAAGTGTAGATTGATGTTGAAAAAAATATTTAAATTAAATTCACAATTTAAAATTTAATTTAAAGCAGTTTAGCATAAGGCAGCAACATACCAAAACATTAAAAAAAAATAAGGGTATGAATACTTTTGCAGGGCACTGTTATAATATAGATATCATTAGAATTTAAAATAATTGTTTTTTTTTTTTTTTGTATTTTAAAATGACATTTATTCCTGTGATAAAAATTTGTATTTTCAGTAGCCATTACTCCAGTCTTCATTGTCACGATTCTTCAAAAATCATTCATGCTACTGTAATTTGATGCTCAAGATACTTTTCTTATTATCAATGTTGAAAACATTTGTGGTGCTTATTATTTTCGTGAAAAAAAACAAAAACAAAAACTAGAAACAAAACAACAGAAGAGGGAAAAAAAACACTTTTATTTGAAAATGAAATCTTTTGTAAAAATGCTATTATGTTAACTGTTGCTTCTAAACAATTTAATGCATATTAATTTTCTTACAAAAAAAAAATCATACTTACCCCAAACTTTTGAACAGTAGTGTATATTAGACTTTATTTCATTCATTCATTTAACTGCGACAACCAGTCTGAAAAATCATCCAGGCCGCTGTATGTTCAGTGGTGTTATCCCAGTTTTTTCCCTTCTGTCTCCCAGTGTCACTCATTTTATCCCCTCTGAATGATCTCTGACCTGTCCTTGACTGGAATCGAATCCCTGCATGGTAGGTGATGATTCTTCCACCAACCACAATTTACTGAGGCATCTGACACTATGTCCCCTACACAAATAAAAACCTGCATTAAAGGCTCATTTCTCGGCCATGCACACACTCACCCTGACCCTCAGCTCCACTCGGCCGTCATTCACCAGTTTCCTCTGAGCTCTGCTATAGCCTTCAGCTACGAGGACAACAGATCACTCCATCATATAGTAGAAAGGCCTGAAAGGACACACTTGGGGCACACAGAAAAAAATAAAACATCTGGGATATTGAAGAACTGAAGAAGGCTTTATGTGTTGTCACATAGGCCATAGAACACAGAAGACCTTAGGCTAACATTGCACATTCATATACACTTATGTATTTTGATACTGAAAAGTGTAACCAACATAACAGAGTTCAAGAGATTATTAATTATCCAGTGAAAGTCAGAGACACAGACAGTTCTTTCATTAAACAGATAATGTAAGGATAAAAAAGAAAGAAAGTGCTGTTTTTTCCCATTTTACCCAAATCTCTCTCTCTCTCTCTCTCTCTCTCTCTCTCTCTCTCTCTCTCTCTCTCTCTCTCTCTCTCACAAACACACACACACACAATGCTTAACAAATGTATTAAGCCACCTGTCATAATAAAGACAGAAAACATTTTAGGAATCTGTCATTTGTTGGGCAAATAACAAACTGAAACAACTAAATAGTCTTTTATTCACACATAATAACAAAAAAAAAAAATATATATATATTTTATTTTTTATTTATATATTTATTGATTTATTTATTTTCTATGGCTTCCTTTGGCCTTGAGGACAGCTTGCATTCTTACTGGTATTGTTTTTATATACTCTTCTGCAGTCTCTATTGTTAGTGACTTACAAATAGTTTCTAGTTGCACGAAAACACTTAAAATGTGTGCGACCTATCTTTGAATCCATGAATCCATATATGCACACTACCAGTCAAAAGTTTTTGAACAGTAAGATTTTTAATGATTTTTAAAGAAGTCTCCTCTGCTCAAAAAGCCTGCATTTATTTGATCCAAAGTACAGCAAAAACAGTTACATTCTGAAATATTTTTACTATTTAAAATAACTGTTTTCTATTTGAATATATTTAAAAATACAATTTATTCCTGTGATCAGTGCTAAATTTTCATTTTACTCCAGTCTTCAGTGTCACATGATCCTTCAGAAATCATTATAATATGCTGATTTGCTGTTCAAGAAACATGTTTTATTATTTAGAAGTGGTAGAAATTAATACTTCTATTTATGCTTTAAATTGAAAAGTGATGATAAAGACATTTATAATGTTACAAAATATTTCTATTTCAGATAAATGCTGTTCTTCTGAACTTTTGTATTTATCAAAGAAACCTAAAAAAATTCCACTCAGCTGTTTTCAACATAATGATAATAAATGTTTTTTTGAGCAGCAAATCAGAATATTAGAATGATTTATGAAGGATCATGTGACTGAAGTAAAAATTCAGCATTGAAATCACAGGAATAAATTACATTTGAAAACAAAATAGAAAACAATTATTTTAAATAGTAAAAAATATTTCAAAATTGTGCTGTTTTTGTAGTACTTTGGATCAAATAAATGCAAGTTTGGTGAGCAAAAGAGACTTCTTTAAAAAAACATTAAAAATCTTACTTAAAAATCCAACACTTTTGATTGGTAGAATTAATAAATACACTACCTTTCGAAAGTTTGGGTTTGATACGTTTTTTTTGTTTGTTTTTAATTTTTTAACGAAGTCTCTTATGCTCACCAAGGCCTCATTTATTTGATTAACAATTTATAAATGTGTCTTCTTTAATATTTCATCAATTTAATGTGTCCTTGCTGAATATTAAGTATTACTTTCTTTCTTTCAAAAAAAAAAAAATCTGACCCCAAACTGTTTAAATAATAAAAAATAATACTTTCTGTTTTTGAATACCTTGCCCCGAGACTTCCTTTTAAAGCACATTACTGTAAAAGAGTAAATCGTTGTGTAAAAAAAAAAAAAAACAAACCCTGAAGGACAAAATTATTATCTGTGGTAACGACAGCATGTAACAGAGTTCAACTTATTAACCTTAAACAGCATTTTACTGACACTAGACATACCAAGGTCTTGGCCTTGACTCCCAGGGAACATGTGTATGGGCAAAATGCACAGTTTACCTTGAAACCTTGAATAGTGACTTGAAGTCACTTTGGATAACAGCAACTCCCTAATGCATAAATGTAATGCAAGTTTTAGTAAAGTCATGTAGTATTGGTCACAGAAAGCAATCTCTCGCCTTGAGGAGAGGATCTTCAGACTCTAAAGCACTCCATTCTGAACATTCATAACAGGCCAATGGGCCGTTGATTTCGCCAGTGTTATTGCATTACAGTGACACCTGGAGCTGCCGCATGCCTCCCGCTCTATCTCCACCTCACCAGCGCTCCGTCCTGGCATGTTCCATTAGGTTGCCATGGTGATTAATGAGGTACCGCAGGGGCCGGTGTTGCTTCTATAACCGTAGTGGTGCTGTCCACAGGACCGAGTGCTGTAATTCTGCTTTCTCTATAGCGGCTGGCAGAGCTTCTTCCCGCCCTCACCTTCCCAACAGACGATCTGCTGACCGTTAAACCAGCCCGAGCTGTGCCAAATACCACCGCTGATTCCTCAAAGCAGTGATGGACGGTGAGTGAAAACAATTACACAGATCTGCACCCTGGGGGGAGTGTGGGTAATATCCAGGCGGTGTTGAGTAAAGAAAAGTGATTGGTTGAGTTTGAGTTTTATGTGATGAAGTCATCATGGATTTCTGTCGGATTCAGCACTCTTTTGTAGAGTGATGACACCCATGAAAATAAAAAACATAAGAACACATAAGCAAAAGTTTATAGCTCACTGAATTAAGTTTCTGGTGCATCTTTTTGTAAATTTAAGTATTATATTATATTCTCCATTGAAAAAAAAAAAAAAAAAAAAAAAAAAAAAAATATATATATATATATATATATATATATTATTGCAACTTATCTCGCAATTCTGACTTTTTTATTCTCAGAATTGTGAGGTATAAACTTTGTGAGTTTATATCTCACAGTTGTGACTTTATAACTTACAATTGCGAGTTTATATCTCACAATTTTGAGAAAAGTTTGTATCATGCAATTCTGAGAAAAAAAAGTCAGAATTGCGAGATGTAAACTCGCAATTGTGAGAAAAAAAGTCAGAATTGTGAGATAAAAAGTCACAATGCAATGTAAAAAACTATTTGTTGAGTCAACTTAAAATAATTTGTTATCCTGCTGCCATAAAATTTCAGGTTTACTCAACCCCAAAAAAAGTTGTACTAAGTGACAACTTAGATGTTTGAGTTGATTTAACTTAAAATTTTAAGGCAGTTGGGTAACAAACAGCTTTTAAGTTTAACAAACCATTTTTTTTAGTTTAGTCAACTCGGATATCTAAGGCAGAAGGGTAACAAATTATTTTAAGTTGATTCATCATTTTGTTTTTTTGTTTGTTTTTTTACAGTGTAGTAAAATATATATATATTGCAGTTTTTTTTCTAATGTCAGTGCTTCATCTATTACCTTTACAATTTTAAGTTCAGTCAACTAAAAAAAAAGTTTAGTCAACTTGAAATGTTAGGTTTTACTAAGTGACAACTTAGACATTAGAGTTGATTTAGCTTACAATTTTAAGGCAGTCGGGTAACAAACAGCTTTTAAGTTTAACAAACCAATTTTTTTTGTTTAGTCAACTCGGATATCTAAGTTGTCAGTTAGTACAACTTAACATTTCAAGTTGACTAAACTTATCTGAGTTGGCTCAACTTAAATTAAGGCAGAAGGGAAAAATTATTTTAAGTTGGTTCAACATTTTTTTTTTTTTTTTTTTTTTTTTTACAGTGTAGTTATATACAAATATATATATATTGCATTTTTTTCTAATGTCAGTGCTTAATCTATTACCTTTTCAATTTTAGTTTAGTCAACTTGAAATGTTAGGTTTTACTAAGTAACAACTTAGACATTATAGTTGACTGAACTTAAATTTTTAAGGCAGCAGGGTAACAAATTATTGTAAGCTGACTCAACATTTATATATATATATATATTTATATATAAAATTGCAATATTAAATTACCTTTATGTATAGTATGCGTGAGCTATTTTTGTCCTGAGACTGTTGCTTCATAACCTTTTTTTCCCAGTTGTAGGTACTCGGCAGTAAGTGATTATTCAACAGTAAATGCCGCCACAGAAAATGACCTTTTATGAGTCCACAACAAGGGGAGTCACTGTTCAATATTTCATATTCATTAACATTTGGAAGAAACTGTGATTTAAAAGGGGGAAATCAAGTATGAGATTTTTTGGCAAATGTTAAAATGGTCTAGGATTAAGCTGCTGTTAATTATTTATGAACATGAATTGCACAATTATGGGTCTGACTGACGGACCGCATTGAGTAGCTCCAATTTAACACACAATCAGTGGATTTGAAATATGTCTCTCTTTCTCCCAGCTAAGTGTTAAGGCATGAATCATTAAATATTTGCTGCATTAATTATTCAGATACGCCAATTCTTATTAGAAAATAAGTGAAGAAACAAAAAGTGTGCTAACGTCCGTGTAAAGGCAATTTAGAGAACGCAGAAATGTATTGCTGAAAACGCATTACAAAGACTGTAAACTATGTAGTACTTAATTGTGGAGTTAGACCAGCGTTAAATAGTTTTTCCACATTTTTGTCTTCAAGATTTTTTGGGTGGGGCTAAAATGGAGCCACTGAGCATGGCCCCTCCCCTAACACTTTAAGAGGTGTGTTTGACTTAAAGTGGCGCAGCACAGACCAATCGTTGTAGGACATCAAAATACAGTGAGAGCTATAGAGAGCTGATGTCTCCTTATGCTTTTCGAATTGCTTTAGATCATTCTGTGCAGCGCTGCTTCAAGTCAAACACACCTAATAAATAACATGCATAATCATCAGTAGTTCACTCGCTCAATCACAAGTCATTACTGTTAGTTACTACAGCCTAAAGTTTGCTAGCTAGCTATGTCTTCATCATGTAAATGCATATTACCTGGTTGCGATAATTTCAACTCAGGCTCATTGGAAATATGTGCATCTATATGCATTTCAGCAACACCGTAATTACGTACCATACTGCATGTCATCATTCTTCATCATTCAAGTGCAACGCCGTATCGGGTGAGCTACCGAGCAAACTTACTAAATTAGAAAACTCATGCATATGAAGCTGTAAATGTGATGACAACATTTAGAAGTATCAGTTTTCAAATCGTGCAGGATGTTAAAATTGTTGTGAAGCATGAAGTAATATTCTGTAAGTAATTGTGTACAAATTAGGCTTTATTAATCAAGACTGTGTATTTATTATATTTTTATATTTTTTATTTAAAGTAGAATTGCCTGATATGCACTCACAATCATGAGAATTAAAATCAGAATTGCAAGATGAAAACTCACAATTCTGACTTTTTGTTTGCAATTCTGAGAAAAAGTTATGAAGTCCAGTTTTGAGGGGAAAAAAGACATCTGAGAACAGATTCTAAATCAGAATTGCGAGTTTGTATCACGCAATTCTGAGGAAAAAAGTCAGAATTGCGAAATAGAAAATGGAAAGTCGCAATTACCTTTTTAAAAAAATTTTATTCATGGCAGAAACAGGCTTCCATAGATGCTCCCTCTAGCAACCTAATTTAAATAAGGAGACCAAGCTGTTTTGTAATTTATTGCAAAAAGTAGCAATTCTGACTTTTTTTTCTCTGACAGAAAGTCAGAATTGTTTGCAATTGTAAATTTTGTGTCTCGCAAGACTTTTTGCGAGTTTATTTCAGAGAATTGCAAGTTTATATCTCACAATTCTGACTTTATAACATGCAATTGCAAGATTATATAACAATTTCGGAGAAAAAAGTCAGCATTGCGAGTTTGTATCACGCAATTCTTTTTCTCGGAATTGCGAGATAAAAAGTGACAATTACCTTTTTTAATTTTTAAAATCCATTCAGCTTGTAGCGGTGTTTGACAGCTTTCCCGTGAGTGGGCGTGGTTTCAGTCCCGACGACGGACACGCCCCCCAGCATGTAAGAACAAAATACTACGTTTTTTTTTTTTTTTGATACCTAATTTTATTTGCGATTTTTTTATCATTCAAATATGTCTGGGTGGTTAAGAAAATGTTTTTCTCTAGTATGACTAACTCAGAACACATATTTATTACTGCTTTACAGGAACTTTAAAGTAAGTCTTGTCTACAGGTCTGAATGAAGTTATTTGCTCCGGAGATGGTGTTTAGATGGTTTTGCTCTGTGTGCTGAATCAGAGTGTTATGGAAAGTTTGACCTGCTGCAGGGTGGTATGGCTTCCTTGTTTTGACTTTAATTTTCTCAGCTTCCTTCCGTTAAAAGCTTGAAAAGAATGAACTTTATGAACTCTTACATTTTAGTTTGCAGCCATTATGTGCTGTTTTACAGAATGTGCTTTTAACAAAACAGAATCACCATGAGGTAGGGTAGACCGGGGACATTTGGTATACTTTGGTACGCTTTTCAGGTTACCACAACAAAACTAGCAACAATTGCAAAAGTTAGGTACAGTAAACAGTAAAACAGTAAAAAAAAAACATTGAACAACTGCAAACAGCAATAATAAAAAAGATCAAATGCAAACAATAACCTAATAAATATAATAACAATAAACATTTTAAAAAATGATACGTTGTGTCTCAACTGTAGCCCAATGACCACCTCGAACATTTCTCTAGATTTTAATGACCTTGCATGATACAAAGTCAGTTTTTAGACTACAGATAAGATTTATGAAAATGTAAGTTAACTTTAACAGTCATGTAACGATGAGAAGCTATTCATTTGGTGAAATGGAAAACTTACCTTAGAAAAAAAAAAAACATTCGCCTATATCTTTGGACTGGAGAACCGCATGTACTTCAAATTTCCCACGATCGAAGAGGGTGCTAATACGCCTATGCAAAGCAAATTTCACAGATCAGACTTGTGGTGCAAGCAAGTTATTAAAGGTGTTTCAAATGTACCAACTGTACCCGGTCTACCCTACTGTAAGGGTTTGTTCAGCAAGGATTTCTTTTACTAGTATTAGTTACTAGTTATTTTATACATTGATTTTTTCAAGCAAGGCTTTGTGAAGCCAGCAACTTTAAATGGATTACATGAGCTTTTCCTGTTATTGTGCTTTCTCACATCATGTCTAAAACCTCCTCTGACCAATACACAATGATTTCCTAAAATTGCCTAAACTTAACGGTTTTGCATCCTGCTGCCTAAATGTCTTTTTGCATAAGCGTGATATTAGTCAGAGGTGAACTGAGTTGACCTTACCCTATGAAATCCCTCTCATAACCATCAGTACAAGCACCGGGCCATTTACCAAAGTTTTGAGAGGCCGTAATGTTTTGTCCTTGTTTTTGCCACTGATTGTTAAGGTTTTGATTGAGTGATTAAAAGCTTTCCTGTGGTTCTCTCTCCTGCTGACCTCTCTCCCTCTTGCTGTGGCGCTCTTGCTCAGAAATCATTGAAGTTTTTTCTCTCTGTCTCTAACTGTCAAGAGAGGCCCACTCGTTGCGTCAAGCCTCTTTGCTGAATGGCTGCGCACATTAGCATAGCGCACATAACGAGCACTCTGACCCGAGATACACCCAAAAGGGGCTTTTAACAGTTAAGGCTTCACCTTTTATTCATAGAGAGGCTAAACTAAACCACCCTGACCACTTTACGAGTTAAGTCACTCTGAAGTGGCGATAAGGGGTGAGCATTACATAAATTGTTAAAAGCGCTCAGGGTAAAGCATGGATATTTGTGTGCATGTGGGAAAAATTGGGTGGATCAGGTGGTGTAAATGACACAAAACAAAAATTACAGAGGTGAAATTGCATTTAATGGTAAACAGCGTCGCTATGCAGGTTCTCATTACACTGTCACAGATGTGTAACACAGGGGCAGCATTTGTGAGTTTCTCATGCATTGTGGTGTAAACAATGACATCTGTTCAGTGTTTGTGTGCTAGAAAAAGCCTGGAAGAGCAGGTTGGTAATACAGGAGCAACAGTATATTCATTTATCCTTTACACTTGGTGAATGTGTCACTGGATGTGCTTCTGTTGTGTTATATGCTGGTTATGTAAACTGTTATATTTTAGGGAATTATCACTGAAATTAATGAGATTTCAAAGTGTAATTAGGACTTTGTCCTAACCAGGCGTCAACCAGTTTCCATGTCCACACAATCGCAGCCAAACAAAACAAATCTGATGTTTAATGCAGCTGCAACTATTATAAATGCTCATGTGCTGTTGTTCTTACAGGAATAGACGGGTGTTTGCAAACAGTGGTGATGTTTTTTTGTGGGCGGAGCCTATCTGGTGTCAGAAAATGACAGTTTTCAAGTTGCAGGCTTGAAATAATAGCATAAAAAGATACATTTGAGTTTATATTTCAAAATTCTGACTTTATTCTTGCAATTCTGAGATTATATGTCTCAATTCTGGTAAGAAAAATTAACTCATCATTATCTCTTTTCTCCTCGGCTCAGAATGAGTTCATATTCCATACTTCTGGCTTTTTTTTTTTTAAACTCTGACCTATTGTTTAAATCACATTTGTGACCCTAGACCACAAAACCAGTCTTAAGTAACACGGGTATATTTGTAGCAATAGCCAAAAATACATTGTATGGGTTGAAATTATTGATTTTTCTTTAATGGCAAAAATCATTAGGATATGAAGTAAATATCATGTTCCATTAAGATATTTTGTAAATTTCCTACCGTAAATATATCAAAACTTAATTTTTGATTAGTAATATGCATTGCTAAGAACTTCATTTGGACAACTTGAAAGGCAATTTTCTTAATATTTTAATCTTTTTGCACCCTCGGATTCAAAATTTTCAAATAGTTGTATCTTGACCAAATATTACCCATTGCTAACAAACCAAATGGAATGGAAAGATTATTTATTTACAAATTGACCCTTATGATTGGTTTTGTGTTCCGGGATCACATTTATGCTTAAAAAGCAAAGTAATGAATAGTAGGTTTCATCCAAAATCTGTCGGTTTAAACGTCTGCGTTTAGCTTCAAATGGCGTATTTGACGGCAGTAATCTATAAAAATGATTTGCATTCTGATTCTGACATCCAAAAGGCACAACAATACATTTTTTTTCTCTTTTATTCCATGGATTTAACCCATTTCCCTTCACTTTTTACCAGCGTTTTTCTGCCACCACAACGCACGGGCGGCTGCAGGTGACGTAACTGTGACGTCTACACCGAAACAAAAAAAAAATGTGCTGAATATGTAGAATCCTGATGACTGGTGAGCAAATAATGTAATGATACATTTTTACAAATCTGTTTCTGTGAAGAAACAAACTCACCTACATTTTAAATGGCCTGAGAACATATTCATTTTTTGGGTGAACTATTCCTTTAAAATTCAGAGAAACACATTGTAAGAATCGCTAATATCAGCGTGCATTTTAGACAAAGTGTTGGCAGTTACTTATTTTGTCTATTAGTTAAATATGATGGGTTAAAAAGGTCAGTTGTCAACAGTGTAGTAATGTCATAAGCACTTTTAAAACAAGCAGCTTATAGTCAATGTGGAAAATTCACATTGTCGATGCGAAATTTGTGTCGGGAAATCTTTTGCACTCACTCTAAATTCCAGATTGCATGGATTTCTATAGAAATACTGGATTTCACCTTTAAAAAAAATCACAGAACTATGTTGAACATGACAGCAGAAGTAAAAGTGCAATCACCGTTTATCACTGTTTGCCAAGTTTTTGTAGGTGAAATCAGTCATTTCAATAGGAATCCATTATATGGGCCATTCTACAGAATTAGTCCGAAGGTAGAGTTTGAAACATCTCCAAAAAAAAGTATTTTTCCAAAAAATGTGTATGTATGCAAATTGTATAATACCCAAGGTACAGATTTCTAGTAATTGTGCAGTTAAATCTCATATTGTATTTTCAGAAAGTTTTGGAATATTTGTCCTCTCCCCAATTTTGTCACTACCAAAACACAGTAATAATAATTTAATTAAAAAGGTTTATATTGGCCTGTTAAGATTTTGCTTTCATTTGAATTCTTAAATGCTTTTTAAATGTGTTTTTGGGTTATGGGACAGCAGTTTGCACCAATTCTGTAGAATAGTCCATATGCACAGCTCATTTATTGCTTGCACCATTGATGACAGTAATTTGCATGTTTACATGAATATACTCTAATTCATAGACATAAAAGCATGTAAAAGATCACATAACTATACCTCTTACTAATTTGCCCTGCAGTGAACCCAGAGGCAATGGCTAACATTCCTCCTCCTCCGCTTTCTTGTCTTTTGAATGAATTTTAATAGAATGTTTGACTATGAAGCAGTGTGGTGATGGTCTGTGGATATGAATTACAAACGTTTGACATTGTAATACACGCATTGTCGGTGACCTTCTGTGAATATTAAAATGCACCTGCAGCCTACACTGCAGTGCTTAACCATATGAATAATAATTATAACAGTTATGCAAGCTGAAATAAGGAGATAATTACTTTTGTATTTTTTATGTAGACAAAACAATATGTTTCGATTTTTTGTGGATCGATGCTTATTCTTCTTATCACATCATGTGGATTGTTTTATGCGATTCGGAAAGCATAGGCTAATATGGCTTGATGTATTTACCCCTCTAATTCTTTCTTTATTTCTCTGTATGTGGATTTACCGAGGTCATGTGAGAGGTCAGAGTAAGACACCATAATAAAGGAGATGAATAATAGAACTGATGGCTGCCGGTCAGGAGGGCAAGCCGGGATATTTTCTCGCCTCTCATCGTCCATCTCTCGTGTCGACGTGTGAGCAGGGTGGTGCCGAAGTTATATACTAGATGATTTATTCATCCTATGAATAATTGACTCACTTCTTCTCATCTGTCTTTCTTTTGCGAGGTGCCAGAGGTTATGCTAACGACCTTTAAGTGCGGATCCTCGCACTCCAGAGAAGTGGGCGCCCCTGCAGACATCAGATGTGAGGAAACAGTCGGACAACAGTGATTCAGCCTGTTAGGAACCTGCCGAATGCGTTCCAGCAGATTGTGGTCAGATAAACAGTTCTCAGGGCAAAACTTCCAGCAGGTGAACCAGATAAAAGCTAGATAAACAAATGATACTGATAACCACTCACAAGCTTTTTAAAAGCAACTTAAAAGAAAAGTTCGCTCCAGATTGTTATTGGCTTTACGCAACATAATTGAAAGTATGCAAATAAGATTTTGTGGATGCAATATTTAAGTTTAAACTTAAGTTTAAATTTCAAACTGCAGATGGGTTATTTTGATCAAGTAAAAATAACAACAACAACAAAAAAATTACAGCTGACACAATAAAAACATGACATAATGAAAAACAAGATTTTTTTATTAAAAAAAACCCCCCATATATATATATGTATGTGTGTGTGTGTGTGTGTGTAAGACTCTTGTGCTCATCAAGGCTGCATTTATTTGGTTAAAAATACAGAAAAAACAGTAATATTGCAAAATGTTATTACAATATAAAATAATGGATTTTATTTTAATATACTTTAAAATCTAATTTATTGCTGTGATGCAAAGTTGAATTTTCATCACCTGTTACTCCAGTCTCCGTTGTCACATGTTCCTTCAAAAATCATTCTAAAATGCTGATTTATTAGAATTAGCAATGTTGAAAAGAAATATTTTTGAAACTTGTGATTTTTTTTTTTTTTTTTTTTAGGATTCTTTGATGAATAACAAATTAAAAAGAACAGCATTTATTCAAAATATAAATATTTTCTAACAGTGTAAATCTATGCTATCACTTGTTATTAGTTTAACACATCCTTAGTAAATAAAAGTATTAATTTCTTTCAAAAAAGAAAGAATAAAAATGTACTGACCCCAAACTTTTGATCAGTAGTGTATATTTTTAGAAAACCTTTCGATTTTAAATAAATGCTGTTCTTTTTAACCTTTTATTGATCAAAAAATCCTGAAAAAAGTATCACAGATTCCAAAAAAACATTAAGCAGCACAACTGTTTCCAACATTGATAATAAATAAGCATATTAGAATGATATCTGAAGAATTATGTGACACTTAAGACTGGAGTAACGACTGCTGAATAAATTACATTTAAAAATGTATATTAATATACAAAACAGCTATTTTACATTGTAACAATATTTTAGTATTAACTAGATTTTTGATTACAAAAAAGATACTTATTTCAACACATCAAAATAATCTTAATTATTCCCCTGATAGCACATATACGTCTGAGAGACGTCTGTTTGACATCTGCATTTACATCTGCATTTTTTAGATTGTTTGCTCATCTGCAATACGTCTATAGGTCTTCTACCAGATGTCAAATAGATGTCTATTAGTCTTTAAGATGTTTATGATTTAGAATGCATGTAAAACTGACATCTTACAGACATCCGTCAGATGTTTGTACACAGCAGGTCCTTTCCTGATAAAGTGATCTTTAACAGACATCTTGCAGACGTACAGTACATGTGCTATCTGGGTCCTAACTTCTGACTTGTTGTGAATGACCTGAGAACTTCATTTTATCCATCCCAGATAGCACACGTACGTCTGCAAGATGTCTGTTAAAGATCTCTTGATCTGCTATGTATAAACATCTGGCAGAAGTCTGTAAGATGTCAGTTTTACATACATTCTAAATCATGAACATCTTAAAGACATCTAAAAGACGTCTATTTGATGTCTTATAGGAAACGTCCAATAGACGTCTTGCAGATGTAAATGCAGACGTCAAATAGACGTCTCCGAGATGTACGTGTGCTATCAGGGATAGTTTATACGAAACCATTTCCAATTCCTACCCAGATAGCACACGTACGTCTGCAAGATGTCTGTTAAAGATCTCTTGATCTGGAAAGCATCTGCTGTGTACAAACGTCTGGTAGACGTCTGTAAGATGTCAGTTTTACATACATTCTAAATCATAAACATCTTAAAGACATGTAATAGACTAGTTGCAGATCTAATTGCAGATGAGCAAACTACGAAAAAAGTACGATTTGCAGATGTAAATGCAGACGTCAAATAGACGTCTTCGACATAGGTATGATTCTAAAAGACTACCCTCCACCACAAAGTTCTCCCTTTTTCAAGCAGTTTGAGTATCTTAAAATAGTTTTTAAGTTGCATATCAAAGCCTTGTTTCAGAGCACGCTCCTCAAAGACCTCCTGAAGAGTGAAAAGAGACGAGGAGATGAGTTACTGCTTACGCCTCCCAGTATGGAGGCTGTTCTCTCAGTGTCCATCCCGGCATTGTTTTCAATTTAGTTGTCTCCCTCGATTCTTCCATGCGGCAGGCAGACACGCTCTCCAGGGCAAGTAAGCTCACATTACATCTTGCTTTTCAAGATCTTCCCCTGGTTTCATGTTCTGTTAATCCACAGGTAAATGCTCGACTCACCGCCGGGGTCCTCGGCAGAACGGCTGACCGGAGGAACTGCGCCCTAGCAATTAAACAGAGGGATTCGCACTTGTCTGGTTCTGAGCTCGCTTCCAATCTGGGTTTTGGACACAAGTCAAAGATAACAGCTGTACACGTTGAGGGATCAGTGAACCCAGCTGACTCCCTGGCAGCCGGAACACCGGCAGGAACCAGCTCATAATTAGAAACGTTTTGGGTCATCTTGAGGAGAAACGGAGAGGAGAGAGACATGCAGGGAGAATAAGAGGCAAGTATGGATATAAGAATATATTAAAACCAGTATCTTTGCATCTGTGTTCGTATAGCATGCTGCAGATTAACTGCACACAGTGGTCAGGACTTCTCATGTCTGCACACACACAGCTGTCCACCAAAAATCCCGCACAATGGCTTGACATTTCAGGCCTTCAGGCAGAACGGCACCAAGACAACAGTGTATATTTTTTTACCTTTGCTTTACATTCTCTTGCTCTCTCTCTTGTCCTCTCTCTTTCTCTTGTTCTCTGCATGGCCTCAGGTAGAATAGATGCTCTAGTGACCTGTTTGAACAGTTCACCACAGCACTGTCTGTGCAGTAACTCAAAGTCACCAAACCCCTGAAGCTAAAAGAACAACATAACAGGAACAACGGTGAAACAAGAACAGGGGGATTGATGAAATATAAGGCTGGGGGTCTTTGTAAATTCAGAAGCGTGTGTCAAAGAGAATGCTGCTTTTTACCATAACATCCCCAGGCCAGAGTCTTTACAATAATGACTTTACATTACATTATACATGCAAATATAGTGAATAAAATTAGTCAGAGACTATAAATAGAAATATTGCATAATTGTTTTGATTGCTCACACACAATTAACAATCAGCTTTGATTAGTGAGAGCAACTTTAACTTTTGTGGGTGGTTGCCAGGGCATTGTTATGCAGTTGTTAAAGTCTTTGAAGTGTTCTTAGAATTGTGTGGTTGTTAAAGGATTAATTCACTTCCAGAATAAAAATTTCCTGATAATTTACTCATCCACATGTCATGCCGAGATATCTTTCTTTCTTCAGTCGAAAAGAAATTAAGGTTTTTGAGGAAACATTCCAGGATTTAGTGGATATCAATGGGAGCCAACGGGTTGAAGGTCCAAATTGCAGTTTCAGTGCAGCTTCAAAGGACTCTACATGATCCCAGTCGAGGAATAAGGGTCTTGTCTAGTGAAATGATTGTCCATTAACTTAAAACAATAAAAATGTATACACGTTTTAACCACAAATGCCTCACGCATTAGGTTATCATGTTGGAAAAGTCACGTGTGACGTAGGCGGAAGTACCGACCCAGTGTTTACAAGCTGAAGGTGCAAAGAAAGTCAAATTACAAAAAAATTTTAAACTTTTTGTCTCTACGTTTTGGACCGGAGTACACAAACAAAGAACTATGCGTGACTGTTCCAACATGATTACATAATGCATGAAGCACCACAGAGCTAGTGCAAGAGGAGCATTTGTGGTTAAAAAGTTTATACATTTTTCTTTTTTTAGAAAATGACAGATTGTATTGTGACATAAGACCCTTATTCCTCAGCTGGGATTGTGTAGAGCCATTTGAAGCTGCAATGAAACTGCAATTTGGACCTTTAACCCATTGATCCCCACTCTCCATTATATGGAGAAAAATCCTGGAATTCTTTCTTTGAAACCCTAATTTCTTTTCAACTAAAGAAAGAAAGACATGAACACCTTAGATGACATGGGAGTAAATTATCAGAAAATTGGGAAAAAGTGAACTAATTCTTTAAAGGAGAAGTCCACTTCCAGAACAAAAAATTGTAAAGAAATTATGTTTTTTGAGGAAAACATTTCAGGATTTTTTTCTCTGTATAGTGGACTTCTATGGTGCCCCGAGTCTGAACTTCTAAAATGCAGTTTAAATGATCCCAGCCAAGGAAGAAGGGTCTTATTTAGCAAAACGATCAGTTATTTTCAATTGCTCTGCCTGAACTCTTTGTATTCTGCTTCAAGACAGTTAGGGTATGTCGAAAAACTCCAGTTGTATTTTCTCCCTCAACTTCAATAATCATTTCAAAATCATCCTACATCGCTGCAGAAGTACCGACCCAGTCTTTGCAAAGTGAACATGCAAAGAAGATCAAACACCCTTAACAAAAAAGGTAAAACAGCAATATAGGACGATTTTGAAGTTGAGGAAGAACATGAGATGGGAGTTTTTTGACATACCTTAACTGTCATGAACTGGAAAAAAACAGAGTTCAAGCAGAACAAGACAAGACCAGCGTTTGACATTAAAGAGTATAGAAACTGTATTATTTTTTATTGAAAAAAAAATGATCGTTTTACTAGATAACACCCTTCTTGGACCACAGAAGTCCACTATATGGAGAAAAACCCTGAAATGTTTTCCTCAAAAAACATAGTTTCTTTACGACTGAAGAAAGAAACACATGGACATCTTGGATGACAACATTATCTGTAAATTTTTGTTCTATTTTTGTTCTGGAAGTGGACTTCTCCTTTGAGGCTTTCTGAATGGTTGAAAAATTGCTGAGAATCTACTAAGATGTAGACGTTCTTAATCAGAACAGATTTCGTGAAGTTTACATTACATTACATCACTTGCTTCCCAATGAATCCTCATTAGTGAATGGGTGCTGTCACAATGAGAGTCCAAACAGCTAATAAAAACGTCTCCGACCAACCAGTTAATGTCTTGTGAAGTGAAAAGCTGCGTGTTTGTAAGAAACAAACTCATCATGAAGGCATTTTAGCTTTAAACCATTACTTTGGGCTAAAATACAAGTCCATCCCCTGTTGTCCTCTTACATCAAAAATCTTCTTTGACTGTTTTCACTTGTAAACAGTGCTTGATCTGTTGATTTCCCTCCTGGTTTTTTAGTATTTTAGCTGGAAGCAATGGTTTGAAATTAAAAACATCTTGATGGATTTGTTTCTTACAAGCTTTTTGCTTCACAAGACATTAATGGACTGGAGTTGTGTGGATTTCTTGTGGATTGTTGTTATGTTTTATCAGCTGTTTGGACTCTCATTCTGACGGTACCCATTCACTACGGATGATCCATTTGTGAGCAAGTGACGTAATGCTAAATTTCTCCAAATCTGTTCTGATGAAGAAATAAACTCATCTACGTCTTGGATGGTTTAAGAGTAAGTACATTTTTTGGATGAGCTGTTCTTTTAATCAGCCAAGTGTTTATCCTGATCACTAGAAATGACTTGAGGCCCTTCCTTAAATGTAAGTCTTCAAGTTTTTTTCTCCATTTTGTGGTGAATTTGCATACTTTGAGGGAATTTTTTACATTCGTAGCACAGCGCTGAAGTTTAGTACTTTGTGTTTTGTATTGTTTGGGTTGTCAAAGAGAATTCTGGTCAAAAGAGCTACATTAATAGCTCTGCATTGTGTACACATGCAAATACAGTGAATCTGTTTACTCTGGGGCTATGAAAAGAATTATGTACTTTATTGTTTTGATTGCTCAGGCAAAGTTAGCAATCAGCTCTGATCAGCGAGAGAAACCTTAACTGTAAGAAGTACCAATTGATGTTACATTATTTCTTATAATGATACCTAAGAAGATTACGTGATGCATTTAATCTAATTAAATAACATGTTGCATTTAATCTAATATTTTTAGCAGGCAGAGGAAATACAGTCCTGCTAATTTGCGAGCTCATGCTTAATTAGTTTTTTTTCTGTGTGTGGATGCATCGGCAGTGACCTCCTCCTCCTCCTCTTCTTCAAAGCAGCTCTGTTTAAATTATGCAGGCAGACTGGTGTGGGCTAACCTGCCCTGAGGAGCAGCAATATTTCATACAAGAGGAAGCGTGTCAACAGCGGCAGGTTACAAGAAAGCCGAGGCGCTCTTCTGATGGGGAAAAAATAAATAGAAAGAGCAGATGTTAATGAAAGAAGGCGACATTTGCTCCTTCGCTCATTCCGTGTGGATACTTGATTTATAGGACTTTCTTGGTTTTAATATAGGAACCTCTGAGAGTTTCATCATTCATTCAGACATATATGCTCTGGATGTATGTACTAACTCTATGTCACAATTACATACGACAGTTCACTTATTTGCTCTCTTTTACATCTTGTATGCATTAATTATTACTATATACATTAAACACAACTCATCATACATCATAGTGGTGGCTGCTAGGGCAAGCTTCCCTGTTCTTATTGTTACAGCTTTGTTTAGGGTTATTAAAAAACACAACGTGTGCATTCTAAAAAAATGTTGGGTTGTTTCAACTCAACTTTGAGTCGAATAGGGACTAACCCAGCTGCTGGGTTAAATTTTTACATTAAAATTTTAACCCAAAATTTGGGTTAGTCCATATTTTACCTAAGGTGGACTGAAACATCCCAGTGTTTTTTTTTTTTAAATGAGTATTCCATTAAATCATAAACTGACTCCAGTGAGACTGTTGAAATCCAATAGGACCTACATTGACAGAAGAACCATATTTAGAGATCAAAAATGAAGATTTTGGCTCTTTTGGGCAAGTAACTCTAAAAAAAAATGCTGGGATGTTTCAACCCAGCTTTGGGTCAGATATGGAAAAAAGCTTTTTTAGAGTGAAGCAACCACCCTAACAACCATATGGCAGGATTATTAAAGGTCATAGTTAACGGTTTGTTATTAGCAAGAATTGGACCTCAAATAAAGTGTGACCTTTTATTTTAGTTAAAAAAAAAATTCACTCTGTCATTGTTAGTCATTTAGTGGTTAATAGATTTTTATTTTTTTTTTTTATTTTTTTTTATTTAGATTTACAGCATCCAAACTCAATGCTGGTTTTGTTTAAAAATGTTCAACTGTGTGAAATTTTTAGCACAGTCTAGTGTGTTATTTTCACGTTTAATGCGGGTATTGTAAATGTTTTATGATATACTTACTTTTCACAGTTACGTTTATTTCTTTGGTAAAACTTTACAGTAAGGTTCATTAGTTTAATTAACATGAACTAAGAATGAGCAAAAGTTCTAGAGCATTTATTAATCTTAATTCATTTTTCAGCATTTACTAATGCATTCAAAAGTTGTGCTTGTTAACATTAGTTAATGCACTGTGAATTATCATGAACAAACAATGAACAACTGTATTTTCATTAAAAAACATTAAAGCAGTACTTCACTTACAAAACGAAAATTTACAGATAATGTACTCACCCCATTGTCATCCAAAATGTTCATGCCTTTCTTTCTTCATTCGTAAAGAAATTGTTTTCTGGGAAAAAAATATTTTAGGAATTATCTCCATATAGTGGATTTCAGTGGTGCCCACGAATTTGAATGACAAAAATACAGTTTAAATGCAGTTTCAAAGCGCTCTGAACGATCCCAGCCGAGGAATAAGGGTCTTATCTAGCGAAACAATCGGTCATTTTCTAAAAAAAATTTTATTTATATACTTTTAACCTCAAATGCTTGTCTTGTCCAGCTCTGCCATGCAGATGCATACTTCTCCAACTTTAAAATCGTCCTACATCGCTGCCGAAGTACCGACCCAGTGTTTACAAAGTGAACATGCAAAGAAAGTCAAACGGCCTTTACAGAAAAAGGTAAAACAATGATGTAGGACGATTGTAACGTTGGAGGAGAAAATTAGATGGGAGTTTTTCGGCATAGCCTAACTGTATTGACCCGGATTACACAGAGTACGCATGTGCATCGCAGAGCTAGACAAGACGAGCATTTGAAGTTAAGAAGTATATCAATTATTAGATTTTTTTGGGGAAAATGACCGATTGTTATGCTAGATAAGAGCCTTATCCCTTGGCTGCGATCGTTTAGAGCCCTTTAAAGCTGCATTGAAACTGCATTTTGGACGTTCAAACTCACAAGCAGTTTGAAGTCCACTATATGGAGATAATTCCTGACGTTTTCCTCAAAAAACATAATTTCTTTATGACATGAACATCTTGGATGACAATAGGGTTGAGTACATTATCTGTTAATTTTTGTTCTGGAAGTGAGCTACTCCTTTAACAAAGATTAATAAATACTGTAATAAATGTATTTTTCATTGATTGTCTATGTTAGTTAATACATTAACTAATGGAATCTTATTGTAAAGTGTGACATTTCTTTCTTTCTGTTTAATAATTTATTTATTTTTTATTTCAATGCTGCCATTTAGCAACATTCTAAAAAGTGCACTTTAGCAACCAAAATGCAATCTGGGAACCACCCACAACACCCTATTTTTGTGATGAGAGAGCAAGCAATGTTGAGAGCATGTACCTTTACATTTTCTTTCTTTCTTTTTTCTTTTTGTAGATAAATATATCCTGTGTTCCACACAAACTCCTGTCCTCTGGAATAACATCTAATGTCACTTCGTGTCCTGTCATGTCACCCTGGCAACCTGCATAACTCGATTCCACACTACATTTGAATCTCACCCACAGGACTAAATCCGTCTCCATTTGAAACCTTCATTCCTTCCTGCTCTCTCAACCCCAGTTAGTTTTTTGCAATTTGTACCTCTTCTTTTGAATTTGTGTGTTGAGGACAGATGTTTCTGAGCCATGCGCAGACTGATGTTGAATAATGTGTCAACTGTAACATCTGGCATTGTGTGCAGACACCTGTGTGCGTACTGCATACATGGGAGAAGCTTATATGGAGTTCATATTCTCATTGTTGAATCTATCAGTTCATTAGTGAATGAGTGAACAGGCTCTGCACATACATGGCCACACACTTCCCAGATTCATTCCACGCTTAATGAAACACTTGACGACAGCTCTAGCGTACAGCTATCTCTCAAGAGGATCTCGCTGGAACGAACCAAGTCACTTCACTACGCTAAATATCTATTGATTTGACAATCATAACGTTTCCAAACACCTTATCTACTCTAAAAATATTTTTTGTGGAAATGTGATCGGATGCGGCTTGTTTACCTTTTTGATGAATTTTCTTTGTCGTTTTTCCAAATCAATTTCTCAAAGGTCAACAAAACAAGCGAAAGGTTGGTTAAATGCAGTCTTTCTCTGTAGATTAGTCTTCTGAGAAAGTAGGTACCATCCTGGCCTGAAGCTACATCCCGTTTTGTACCCGCTGCTGGCCTCGTACTAAAGAGAGGCAGTGTTCAAATAATCCATCAGGGATTAAATAGGATCACCAGTGGGTACGGTAATCACATCCTACACGGCTAAATAGTAATCAATACCTCCGACCTCTTCTCTGCTCGATCAGTGTGGAGCAAAGGCCTAGCAGAAAGCTCTTCTCTAATTCGGGCTTTTATTGTTTTCGATGTGAGACAATGGATTCGGTGTGGCAGATGGAGGACGGCACACCTTTTCAAGCGTTGCCAGAGAAGGAGAGGAAAAGGAATAGGAATATAAAAGGAACTGGCAAGTTCTGGAGGAAATGACCAGGCAGACACTAATGGAGAAGAAGTTGCTTTTGGTGTAAGATAGATTTGAAATGCATTTTTCATGCTGGCACTACCGTGAATTACTGTCCTCCGTGCATCTGATGTGAATTGCTCCCGGTGGTGTTTCAAAGGTCAGATAAGTGTGAAAGCATATGCAGACTCAGGGGAGATTACTGTGAAAGAGGTTTTGTTGTGCTGTTGTAAGTTACATTTGCTAGTAGCTCTTTAAATATACAGTGGCTCTGATGAAGGGCAGTGGCCTTGTTAAGTACATGCTAACTAGAACTTGTTTGTACGCACAAATATTCATTATTCCAGCACGATAGAATAACTTGATCGAATCTGCTGTATTAGCATATAGATTCACCGCTTCAGAGCTTGGGTTTGTTGCACTGAGTAACAGCTTTGTGCTCGCGTATATTCATTACCGTTAGTGATATTTAAACATGTTATGTTGAGAGGTAAGCTGTGTGAATTAGATCTGTGCTCATGCATATGGTATCATTGCTTTGGGTACTTTTATTTATGTTTAATTTTGTTTCTGTTGTTTGTATTTATAGGTGCAGTAGAGAAAAAGGACATGAACTGATGGCAGAAAATATCAGCCAGACATTGGGTAATTTCATTTAATTAATGGTGTTTAATAATAACAATTTGAAAGATCAGTAAAATGAAGTGAGCCAGTAAGTTGTATTTATTTATTTATTTTTTACAATAAGTTTCCATTGATCAAATGTATTAACTAGCATGAACAATACATTTATTACAGTATTTATTAATCTTTGTCAATATTAGTAAATGAAAATACAGTTGTTCATTGTTAGTTCATGTGGTAACACTTTACAATAAGGTTCATTAGTTAACATTAGTTAACTACATTAGTTAACATTAACAAAGAATGAACTGCTTCTACAGCATTTAATAATCTTAATGTTAATTTCAGAATTTATTAATGTATTATTAAAATCAAAAGTTGTGCCTGTTAACATTAGTTAATGCACCGTGAACTAACATAACCAACGAACGGCTGTATTTTTATTAACTAACATTAACGAACATTAACAAATAGTGTAATAAATGTATTGCTTATTGCTTGTTCACATTAGTTAATACATTAATGTTAACAAATGACAACTTATTGTTGCCATTGAAATTAACATTAACTAAGATTAATAAATGTTCATTAGTTTATGTTTTTTTTAACAAATGTTTTTTAGTTTATGTTGACTATAATAGTTAACTAATGATGAATTCAATTGAAATGGATTTTTTCATTATTATTATTATTATTATTATTATTATTATTATTATTATTATTATTTTGTGATGCTTCTTTATATTTAATATTTTATTGATATTAATTTATTTTTAATTTCCTTTTATTGATGTGAAATAATATTCTTAATATTCCTTTATTTGAATATTCATAATATTCTTTTATTAAAGTTATTTTTATTTATAGCTAAAGCGAAAAAAATCATGAAATGGTGTCAAGAAAGAGGAGAACGAGATCAGCATATTATGTGAAGCAGAATTTATTTTATCTAATAATATTTAAGGTTTAATTTACTTATATTTATTATTTGATTTATTTTGTAAATTTAGCATTTTAATTATGCCAGTCAATTTTATCTCTCTTTTATTGATTTATTTAGTTTTTTTGGCATTTTTATTAATAACTACAAAGCATAAAATTATGGCAGGAAAGAGGACATGCGCCAGGGTCATTTGATTTATTTTATTTTATGTTATTTAATGTTTTATTTGTTTAGGCATGAAATGGCAGGAAAGAGAAAGGTGGGATCAGCAAATGGCGCATGTCAAGTTTATACATCGCCCACATAGCACCATGGTTCAACTTGTTGGAGCCTGTGTGCTTACACTTAGCCTTCGGCGGTGGTGTGTATCTAGTAGAGTAAAACTGCTTCCATAGTTCAGGTGTTCAACTCATATCAAGACTAGTTCCCTTGAGCCCAGGTTCAGACCATGGCCTAACCTCAAGGTTCAGACCCATGCCAAGACCTATCGATCCAACAACCATGCTGTCCATTTTAATAAACGACATTACAATGCTGTACATATCACGGCCGCTTTCTGTTGAGATCCAAGGAAGTCTTGTGAGTTCTCTGTAAGATACTGTGTCAACCTGCGGTTGAGGTATTTGTCACCTTTAGTATGTTCAGATAGACTGCCATTTTGTCCAAGACAATAAAACAAGATGCGGATCTTCCGGACCAAGACCGCAAGGTCAAGACTTTGATACTGACACGCTGTAACAAAACACAAAAATAAATCTGATCACCTTGAGTTGCATATTCATTTGTTTCACCCTTCAGCGTAGGTCAGGGTGTCCCAGGCAGGCCTTTTTTCGAAACATCCAACAGAGAGACAGATGAATGTTCAATGCAATATGAGCGCATTATAAGTTTGCCAGTTTACCCCAGGGTGTCTGTCTCCCTGTGCTGAGTGTTTTTGGATGTCCTCTGCATTTCATATATCTTTGGCTGAAAGTCCAAAAGACGTTGCTGAAAGGGGTTCATTTGGCCGTAACCGTTATCCCCCATCAAAAATCAATAGGTTATTTTGAGGCCAACTCAGATCTGAAATGAACTGGGAAGTAGCATTCGGTGAGCAGCGATCCTCAAAGTGAATCGTCTGGGATCGATAGCGTCATGAATTATGCAAGAACATTTCATACAGTACAACCCAACTCCTTCCTCAAAGATTTCACCAAAACCGGGTTTTCCTTTCTTCGGGTTGCCACACCTAACGGCGGGTGTATAAATAGCTTGAACTTCACAGAATGATCTCAAAGGATGCATCAATCCTCTTTGCAAAGTGACCTATGACCTTGTTTGCAGCCAGGTTGGACGTTACAATAGGAGTTTATTGATGGGGAAGGATGTTGACAGCATTCACTTCCTGTTGTCTGCTTGCTGTTCTATTGTCAGTCCTCCTTGACTTTGTGTGGTCTTCCGTTGAGGATATGGTAATTTCAGATATCCTCTGCAGTGCGTCTTATGATTGCCTTGATCTTTTCATCTTTCAGCTTTGATGACGTTATTCAGCTTTATTTAGATGGGTTTATTTCTACAAATATTCTGTACAATTCGTGCTGTGATGTGGAGACCTACATTTAATTTGGCTGGTTTAAACGGGTTGTCTGAGAATCAGGCGCTGGGATTTTATTTGTTAAATTTATATTCCAAAATTGTAGGGTCGGTAAGACTTGCTTGCCAATACTTATTAATATTTGATCAAAAAATTCAGTAAAAACAGTAATATTGTGAAGTGTTATTACCATTTAAAATGACTTTTTCTGTTTGAATATATCTTTATATTTTATTTTATGCGGTCTTTAGTGTCACATGATCCTTCAGAAATCATTCTAATATGCTGATTTGCTGCTCAAGAAGCATTAATATTATAAACGTTGTTCTGCTTAATATTTTTGTGAAAACCGTTTTTAATTTTAAGGATTCGTTCATAAATATTAAGTTCTAAAGGACAACAGTTATTTGAAATATATATTTTTTAATTAATTAAAACACTTTTGAATGGTAGTGTGAATTTTATTTATATTTACATATTATTTACTTAATTACATTTTTATTTTATTGTTTTTATTTTATTATTGGTATGTTGTTTAGGTTTCATTTTTATTTATTGAGCACAGTCATGCCTAAAAGTTTAATTCTTCATGTCTGCTTACAACTCTGCTTATAACCTTTTTTAGTATTTATTTATTTTTATTATTATTTAATTTTGTATTATGTAATAATATTTTTATTTTTTTTTAACTTTGGTATATTTATTTATTTAATAAAATGTAATGTCTTTTTATTTAATTGAAACTCTTAGGAACATAATACACTGCCATTCAAAAGTTTGGATCAGTTTTGATTTATTTATTTTTTGTTAAAGAAGGTTCTTATACTCTTCAAGGCTGCATGCATTTGATCAAAAATCCAGAAAAAAAACTGTAATATTGTGAAATATTATTTCAATGTAAAATAACTGTTTTCTATGTGATTATATTTTAAAATGTAATTTATTCCCGTGATGCAAAGCTGAATTTGCATCATTTCTCCAGTCTTCAGTGTCACATGATCCTTCAGAAATCATTCTAATATGCTGATTTATTATCAATGTTGGAAACTTTTGTGCTACTTAATATTTTGTTGGAACCTGTGATACTTTTTTCAGCAATAAAACAAAAAATAACAATATAAACTACCATTTAAAAGTTTGTGATCAGTAAAGTTTTATAAAAGAAAGAAAGAAAGAAAGAAAGAAAGAAATACTTTTATTCACCAAGGATGTATTAGATTGATTTTTTTTTTTTAAAAGTGAGTTCAAAGACTTTTTAAGAATTTCAAATAATTTCTGTTTCAAATAAATGCTGTTCTTTTAAACTTTTTATTCATCAGAGAATCCTTGAAAAAAAGAATCACAGGTTGCAGAAAAGTATTAAGCTGCACAACTGTTTCCAACATTGATAATAAAAGTAATAAATCACCATATAAGAATGATTTCTGAAGGATCATTTGACACCGAAAAGTGGAATGATTGCTGATGAAAATTCAGCTTTGCATCAAAGAAATAAATTACATTTTAAAATATATTCAAATAGAAAACCATTATTTTAAACTGTAATAATATTTCACAATATTACTGTTTTTTTGAACAAATAAATGCAGCCTTGATGAGCATAAGAGAATTAAAAAACAAACAAACAAAAAAAAAACTTTTAAACGCAGTGTATGAATAACAAGTGTATGCAGTCTTGCCTAAACGTTTAATGCTTTATGTCTGCTTAAAAGCTTGTATTCCTTTTTTGTATTATTTAGTTTTGATTATTTATTGTTATTTAGTTTAGAATTCATTTTAATTTAATATAACTTAATGCCTTTTTATTTAATACAAGCTCTTAGGAACAATATACAAATTGCTTTTATTGAGCACAGTCATACCTAAAGCTTTAATGCTTCATGTCTGCTTAAAACTCTGCCTATAACCTCAGCTATAGTCATTCTTCTGCTTTAATCCAGTTCAAATTTAATATTGTGCTGCCAGGTTCTTTTGATGAAAGCTAGGTATCGTTATCAATGCCGGCCAGCCTGAAAGAAGACTTTTGATAGGCCTTTTCAAGATGCAGGAGCCACAAGCCATCTTTTTAACATGCAAGACACACCTGTATCTTTTAAACATGCACGGCACATGCACCTCTTTTAAAGATTCAAGGCACATGGGTGTCTTTTGAAATATTTTCTGGAATCACAGATGGGCCGGTCAGCTGTGTCTCCTTCACTCGTCTGCCTTTGCTCCATGACTTCATCGGACCATGCAAAGGCTGTTCAGTCTACTGCCTCGCTTCATTTTAGGGCACACGCTCAACAGCGAGCAATGCTACGCAGCGCTGCGTCTGAAATGATGTCTCAAGTATCTGATTGCTTCATCCCCCTGCTTCCATCACCAACTTTCAAGCTTACTCAAATTGATTGAACTTCCAAATTTGTCACTGTGAAATAGGTTAGCAAGCAGAATCACAGAAGGCCTAATTAAAGATAGGATGCAAATATATTCATAATTGTGTTGCTTTCTTATCTAGTCTGCACTTGACGTTCCTTTACAGCAAATGTGCGAAATGACATGGAGCTTCAGAGAGGGAGGAGAAGAAGAAAGGAAAGTAGGATAGAGGAGTTCTGCTCTGCATTAATTAGGTATCTGCTGAAGACGACAATGCTATCTAGAAGCTTTTCTACACGTGCTCTGTTCCGAGAGGCTCCATTTTTAAGAGCATCATATCCACGCCGGCTCAAAAGCTGTCCCAAAAGGTAGGCGACTTAATTATACCTTGTTTTAGCCAAAGGTAGCATCGAATGCAGAGTAGGTGATCCCAGAATGCATTGCAATTAATTTGGTGGGGGAAAAAAGGAGTGTGAGAAATGGTGATATAAATAGTTGAGTGTTATTTTAGTATTATTTATATACTATTATAATATTTATGTTTCAATTTTCATTTTGACAGTTTTTGTCATTTTTATTAGTTTTTGCTTTTTTAATAACTACAATTGTTTATTTATTTATTTTTAGTAACTTTATTTCACTTTTTTCCTTAATATTTTAAGTTTGAGCTTGATTGGCCCAGACATCTGACCAATCATAATGGAGAATCTGCCATTTTGTTTGACAATCAAACCAGACAGTGTTGCCAAGTCCACGGTTTTCCCTCGGAACTGGGCTACTTTAACACTTGCTACGGGTTGTTTTTCATCTCCCCGGAATGCTATTTTTACCAGGGAATGTGTATTTTTTGAGCTTTTGGAGCTTGTGCGATTGGGCTTTGAGTAGCAGTTTTGAGTAGTTTTGAGTAGCAATTGCCCCTTTGCAAAAACCCGACCTCCTTAGTTACTGTTGCTATATCTGACAAACAATGCCACTCTTGCACTACTCATCATATTCTCCCACAGTAAAAAATACATTGCGGAGCAAAGAGGAAACTGACAACACGCCAACAGGGAAGACAGAGCAGGTTACTTCTGGTATGAAACAAGGTCTCAGCTTTAAAATGTTGTAATTTTTTTTTTAAGAAATTCAAACATTAAATACTGTTTTATGTCTTCTGACAAATCACTTTATTACCTTATTTAGATCAATTGACACGTGAACCGATCAACTTTTCTTCTTTACTTTAAAGCATGAAAAAAACATGAATGAAGATGAGAATGTATTTTATTTCAGCCATGGAAAGACGTCGATACACACCGTTTTTCAAGTTTAAGTCCACTGAAGTTAATGTACTCTCTTTGCTGATATGTTTGTCGGACAGAATGGTGGATTCGGCTTTATGATTGGTCCGATCACCTGTTAATCAAGCTGTTTTGCGAACAGTCAGTTGGGCAGGTTTTGTTGTGAAAACCTGGCAACCCTGGGAGAGTAGATTGTCGTCATTGGACTTCAACTTGAAAAATGGTGTGTATAAATGTTTCTTCGTCTATGTTGAAACAAGATGCCTTCTGATGTTCATTCATGTTTATTTTGTTCTGTAACTAGTAAAGATGAAGAGATGATCGGCGCTACAGCGATTTCTCACGACACAAAACGGTATTTATTGTTTGAATTTCTTTTAAAAATGACAAAAATTAAAAGCTATTTGTTTTATGCCTTAGGTAATCTTCTCTCTTCTGTCTGTCGGTGATTTGTCAGTGTCCTCTTGTTCTCTGTGCCATAATGTATTTATCACTGCATGAGAACATGACGTGTGGCCTGAGAGCCCAAACAGAAACATTGATGCAGATACACTCATTATTTAATACCGATGAGGACTGATAAAAAGTATAATAATTAAAAACAGACTATTGTGCCTAAAAACTGTGTGTGGTATATCCGTGTCACATCCTCATCCTTATGTTACCTTGGCTGAAATTGTGAGTGAAGTCTCTGAATAAGCATTATTTGTATGCTGCCTGAATTTGTGGCCTATTTAGAGAGTTTCAAACCAGCCACTTACTACGTTCCATGCATAAAACGTTTGCTTACAAGGTTTTGCAACAAAGCTGCAGTCTCTGATGTGGCTAAAGCCACCAAAACCGCTGTGCGAGAAACTAAAGGAGAGATTTTTACCTTGTTTCTCAACTCCTCTCCATCTCATGCCTTTCTATGCTCTTTATTACAATTCATTTGTGTCCAATGGACAGGGTTGATTGTAGTCATGATCTTCCTATACCTTTTTGGTTTTATCCTCATACACCCTTTTTTTCAGAGACTGTCTCTAAATGTTTAAGTGTACACTCTTAAAAATAAAGGTGCTTTAAAAGGTTCTTCACAGTGATGCCACTGAAGAACCATCTCTTTCTTACCTTTTTATAATCTAAAGAACCTTCTTTCGCTACAAAGAACATTTTGTGAAACAGAAAGATTCTTCAGAAGTTAAAGGTTCTTTATGGTTATTTCATTAAGACAAAAAAGGTTTTTGTATGGCACTGCAAAGCACCTTTATTTTTTAAAGTGTATCTTCTACATTCTGTTTCTCTCTGGTCTCCAGTGCTGGTTTAAATTCCGAACACACGCGCACAAACAAACACAAACGTTCAGAGATTCTCAATTTCCTGATAAAGGCGATAAATGCTAAACATTGTTGCCCTAGAAACCTCTTTTACCTCCCCCCACCCCCCTTCGTCTGCCACCCCCTCTTCTCTTCACCTCTACACATCACTGTGTATTAATAAACTAATACACTTATCTAATCAACAGGAGTGTATGTATGTGCATGCATCCGGAGAGAGAGAGAGCGAGCAAACGAGGATGTGTGTGCGTTTGTTTGTGTGTGTGTGCGTGCCTGTCCACTACAGATAATCCTGCAAATGAGTCCAGTGCCAGTGTCACACTGCGCGGAGCTCTGTTGGCAGGCAGCTTGGACAGCAGTGTGGATAGAGAGACGGAGAGAGAGAAGGAACGAGAGCGGGGGGCTGTGTTGTGAACACAGCTGCGGTGAGGTACAGAGATGTTCATGTTAATCCATTTTCAAGGCAGACGTCAAACAGAGTCTAACTGAGCTAAGCTCTCCCTCTCCCAAAACGTACAGACGGACTCACACACAGCAATTGATCCGCTGGATTCTGTTTGTTTTTAAAAGGAATGTTTTCCTGAGGTGCTTTAGTGAGCTGCATGAGAAATGAATACATATTTATGCCCCAGTCCAACTTTTAGTTCTCTGTCGTTTTCCATAGAGTGCCGCCCTGCTGATCTGTGGCAGTGTTGCATCAGAAATTAAAGGGACAGTTCACTCAAAAATTAAAAGTACTCACCCTCAAGCCATCCTTGGTGTAATGACTTTGTTTTTTCAGATGAATACAATTTTTTAAATTAATATTATTTTTATGTTTTGCTTGTTTGTCTTTCTTTGACAGGATAGTGGAGAAATGACAGGAAAGAGAAGGGGAACAGGACTGTGACAGACACAAATCGGACTTGAACCCAGTTCCCTATGAGTGGGACATGCAGTATGTCGGAACAATGGCCTATGGTAATTTTGCATTTTTAAGCCAATTTTGTGGCCTGGTGGATATTATTACGCCTATTTACCATTCAAAAGTTTGGGGTCAGTAAGGGTGTGTTCACACTTGTAGTTTAGTTCATTTGGTTCATTCGGTCTGGACCAAAAAGGAAAATTACACATTTGGCTCTGGTCTGCATAGCATTCACGCTGGCATTTTTGACAGCGAACCTAAAGATACCGAACCTAAAGGCATAGTGATACCAGTGTTCATTTTGACAGCAAATTTAGATTTAGTTTTAGTCATAGTCTTTTGAATCAGAATCAGAATCAGAACAGCTTTATTGCCAAGTATGCTTACACATACAAGGAATTTGTTTTGGTGTCACAGGCTTCCAGTGCACAGAGACGACAACAACAACACAGAGAAAATAAAATAAGTTGAGAATAAAAAAATACACATATGTAAATATAAATAGACAAAAATTGCAATATAAGATTTAAGAAAATAAATAAATTGTATATACAGTTGTGCTACAGATGATAGAAAAAGAATAGAATAGAATAGACTAGAATATTCTACTGACATTTTGACTGAAATGCCGTTTAGTTTTAGTCATATTTTAGTCATGTGAATTGTTTTAGTTTTAGTTGATTTACAGTAGATTTAGTTGGCTAAAATCTAATAGGTTTAGTTACAGTGTAATGCATTTAATAAGCATTTCTCTAAAAGTACCATAGGTTTGATATTAAGATTTTATCAAGATAGACACCAATTTAACTGCTGTGACATGCAACATGGCTTTATTTTAAAATGAAATGAAATCACTTCTTATAAAGAGACAAGAACATGGTCTTATTTTCAATGAAATGCCAATGGTTGTATAGGCTAATTATGCATTCTTTATTAAAACTTGTGTACCACAATCTTCATTCTTTTAAGCAGAAGCAGACTTATTCATTTACATAAATTTAGATTAATCTTTATTAGTGCTACTAAAGTGATTAAGTCAAGAGCAGTGAGTGATTTTCTGTCTGCCTTTAGTTGCTTAATTAACATCAGTGACATGGACAATAGCAACTAAATTTGGCTCCTGTCCTTTTAAAACCAATGCACGGATGCAATTTACTGATACACATCTGATATTCTCCCAACTGTTTACATTCACCTAAGACGTCACCAAGTGTGTTTACGTAAATACTCGTCAAATGGACAATTCAACATCATTTTGTGTGTATTTCTTTGTTCATGAGACACGAAAGAGTACTTGTGCGCTGTGTGAGAGGTGCTGCTTTGGTCTCTGTGCTCAGAAAATCGAATTGAGTTCTCTTTTGCGTCGTTAAAATTATGCATACGTCTGCTCTTCTCTTACTCCCAGATACTGACATTTTGGAACGTTTTATGAGACTTTTTTTATTCGTTGACAAAGTTGTCAGTACATTTTCGTCATAGCTTTTGTCATCTTGTTTTCGTCAGTGAAAAAATATTGTTAAGAAAAATTTGTTTGTGATATGATCACAACCTGATTGGTTGGGTTAAAGGCACTTTATCTCCTCGTTGCTCTCATTTGTTTTGGATACACCGCTTGTTCCCTTCATGAAATCATGTCACATAGTATCGCATCTTGTCATCGCATCCTGATTTTGGTTTGTTTAGAAGTAGTTGGTCCGTGTTGTGTTCATAACAAAATGCGTTAAATTGATGAAAAGTGACAGTAAAGACATTTATAATGTTACAAAATATTTCAACTTCAAATATAAATTTCTTTGAAATGTAACAAAAGGTTGATATTAGTTCATCCATCACACTGGAGATCAAGTTGGGTGCATTGAATTATGGAAACATTATTCAATTCAGTACTGTATTCATATTTTGGAAGTAGTATTCCATGTGGAAAATGCACGTCCTGTGGAAACAGTGTGAGCAATGTATTACACTGTATCTGAACAAGCCACATTTTGACTTCACTTGGGTGTTATACATACCAAAAATGAGATATTTGACAAATGGAACAGAATATATTTTACCTAATTCTGCTCGTTGATTCAGCAAAAAATCTATTCCTCTAACTGTAACAACCTAATAACTCAGTGACAGTTTTCACATGTGTTTTAACCTGACAAGCCCGCAAGAACTAGGTGAAAGAGTGTCATCCCACACACTGCTCCAGGCAGCTTTCCAGTGAGAAATGACTTGGTATCAAATGTGAGTTCAGTGTGCAGGTGTGTTAGGGCCACAGGTGTGTGAGTGTGTGTGTGTGTGTGTCTTGAGTTTAAAGACACAGCTGCTTCCTGCAAAGGAATCAGCCTTTGGTGTGTTTGTGGGAGGGTTTGCGTTCCACAGAGCATAACCAGGCGTTGTTAATGAATTAATGACACACAGACACACACAGGGGGGTTTTGATTAGATAATAATACCGTGACTTGTGGCTTCATAGGAGGGAGTTGAGAGACAAGGGGTGAGACTGACACTCTAGGGAAGAGAAGTTCGCTCAAGATCAGGCCGGACTGCTGGAACTGCACGGTAAAGCATCAACATGATAAATTTTTTTTAATTATGACTATAATTGTAATTGCATTATGTTAACAGTTATGCACCAAAGTATACAGGGCAACCAAAAACTTGGTAAAAAATAGGGCACAATGGACTATATTAAAGGGGTCATCGGATGCTAAGTTCACTTTTACATTAATGTGTGTTGGCAGTGTATGTACAAATCTACCCTGTAATGGTAAAAATCCATGCAGCTCCCGATCTACATATATATTCGTCTATGTTCGTGCGAATCATTTGTGATCCAGCTTCACTTACAGCAGATGTGAGCATAAGGGTTTTTTATAAAACTTTGTGATCGCCTTTCCTAATAATGTGCTAGTTAGCAAGTTTAGCGGCTAAACTCGGCTAAATGCGACTAAAGTAAACAGGCTTGTCACTCCACAGAGAGAAGAAATGAGCAGAGCTCATTTGCATTTAAAGCAGCCTCGACCAGAATGGGATGATTTTTACAGAGCTGATTTTGGCAAGGTAAAAAGGGTGTTGTTTTACACTACCATTGAGAACTTTTAACCAAAGTATATTATAGACTTTTCATTAAGACCCTAAAGAATCATATCAGCTTGTGGAAAATGGGCATCCAATGACCCCTTTAATATAAAGGAGTTTTCAGTGTTGATTTTTTTTTGACAGGTGTTTTATCTGTATTTTGAATTATGCGCTGCATTGCATTGCCATTTCGAGTAAACAGAAATGTCTGTAAAATTAATTGATAATGTCCTGGCAGAAAATTACATATTATTTACTTAATTACTTACTTTTAATTTAATTTATTGTAATAAATTATTATTTAAATTTAATAAATTAAATAATTATATATATATATATATATATATATATATATATACATATGTATACATATTAGGGCTGTCAAATGATTAATTGATTAATACTTTATTATGTATATATAAATACAAACACATTCATGTATATATTTAAGATACATACATACATATATACATAAGTATATGTATTCATTACAATTTTTCTATAATTTATATTATATATAAATAAAAATATTTTGTACATAACATATTTTTCTTAAATATATACATTCATTGGTGTGTATTTATATATACATAATAATATATACATATATAACACTGAACTGATGGTATTTTGTTGGTACATCTTTTAATGGATGGGATATGGATTTGACAGGCCTGAATGACTAGATCTAACAAACATCTTGGGCTTTAAATATTTCCGAATGTTTTTGTAAAATTTCCTTTTACATATCAAATGGCAGAAAATAAAGACTCACTGAAAGGACAGTAGGGAAAACATAATGCAAGTCAAAGGAATAGATGCTTTATACAGAAGTGTAAAGCTATTACATTCTAAAACACTTGAGTAGGTTTTGAGAAATTGGAGCTTGCACTTGTTAAACAATGTTAGAGATGATACAATTGAAGGCCACTTTAATAGAAAAGTGATACAAATTTACCACCAGTAAAAGCTCTTTGTGAGTCAGTAGTAAGTAAATTCAAGTTTAGTAATTAGTTTAGATGCTTTATGACTTTCAAACTATGCTCGGAATCACTTCTGTCCGACTTCGTGTACACATTCTCCTTCACACTGTATTCGGACTTTTTCAAATTTGCGTTTGTCAGATGTACTTTGTTATTTTAAACCACTCTGAATCAAACATGTCTGTATTTTCCTCACACAACCTCAGTAAAAAAATGAAAGAGCTAATTACCTCCTGTGTTTTTGGCTTGACAGAGGTCCTCTGAGAAATCTAATCTTAGTATAGTATTTTTCCACAAATTTTCTGCTGTTTATTTTTGACCTTCATCGAATAGCAGAAATGAAGCTAAGTTTCTTGTTGCTTTCCAGAAATTCAGAACCTTCCAGGTTATATACGTTGATGGTTAAATTACTGCAGAATAGGTGTCATACATCCAATCGACACATATTACTGCCTCAGTAATTATAGAGATGTTGTTAAATACAGGAAAAAGTCCCATCTGAATTGTTTTTACAATGTTATTTACATGTCCTGATGATATACATGCTCACCAATCATCCTCACATCTGTTACATTAACTTCCCCCAGTTCTCTGCGGGATCACCAACTCCTGTGTGTGTGTATATGTGTGAAAAACATCCCCAAGGTCGATGTGTGTGCGCCTGAAATGGGAGCAGGAACCTCTCGGTGGCCTTCGTACAGTAAACACGGCTCCTGTGGGACTCTGTTCAACTGTTGTCCATAACCCCAGGAGAGCTTACTTCACACATCTCATCTGTAATCATGTAAAGCAAGGTTTAGCAGGGGTCAGACTGAATGACCCCTCGCGGTACGCAACGACATCAGCAAATCCCACTGCTGAGAAAAGAAAAAGCGGGTAAACCGGAGAGCGTTAGGTAGAGTTCTGCACTTCCATTTAATCTGTAATGGTTCCGAACTGCTATCTAACACTTCGGTTAGCACTTGTTTGATTTTAATTAGGTCACAGAAATTGAGCATGGGTTAAAAATTCAGACGATGTGCAATGATATTTGATTCCCTTTGATTGCTTTTTCCTCCAGGTCTTTCTAGCAGAGAAAAAGAGAGCTAATCAGCTTATTTAACACAGATCCGCACTCCATATTGACACAGTGAATGGAAAATGGAAAAAGAGGAACCATGGGTCCTGCAGATTAGGGTAAGATTACGTTTAGCAGGGAAGATCAACTTTAGACCTGAACCAAATGACACAGTTAATATGCACTCAATTTACTAACTTGATTAGACATGAACAAAACCTGATAAGTTCAGCCATTGTTTATTCACCCGTGTGTTGCTCTAAATCAGTATAACTGATTACTTCCATGTTTTCAGTGTTCGTTTTTAATGCAGTTACAATGAACAAGCTAAAAATTGAATACAAAAGAATAATACGAATGATTCAAATGACTCATACATTGTATTGCAAGTTGTATGAAGTAGAGGATTTGCTGCTTTATAGGCCTTGAATGGTTAAAGGAGAAGTCCACTTCCAGAACAAAAAATTACAGGTAATGTACTCACCCTCTTGTCATCCAAGATGTTCATGTCTTTCTTTCTTTAGCTGTAAAGAAATTGTTTCTTGAAGAAAACATTTCAGCATTTTTCTCCATATAATGGACTGCTATGGTGCCCCGAATTTGAACTTCCAAGATGCAGTTTAAATGCAGCTTCAAACGAAACTTGAATAACAAGAGGGTGAGCACATTATCTGTAAATCTCCTTTAAATAAACATGTTTGTAAATCCTCGTAAACACAGTAATTTAGGTCTTAAGTGAAAGCAAATTGCTGAGAACGAAAACACGTGTAACAGTACATTGGATCCGGGCAGCTCTTAAAGTGACAGCAGTCCAGTTTTCCTGCTACCTGTCATTAATTTTAAACAACAAAAGAGAGAAAATCTCTCACTGCTCTTGACTAATGAAACAATGAAACAAAAACTCATTTTAAATGACAAAACCTATAATGAAAATCTATTGACATTTTTGTCAACGAATAAAAATGAGATGAAAATGAAGAAAGAAAGCAATTTGGGAAGAGATTAATTCAGAATGAATGGAAGTTAGATGAGTACATATTAACTGTATCTTAGCCTATTGATCTATCCGGCGGGACATACGCTATCCTGCATTTTATGAGAAAAGTGGTTTCATTTTAATATAAAGACATGTTGTGTGTCACAGTATAGTTAAATCTTTATCTATCATGATAAAATCTTAATATCAAACCGATAACCAATAACCAAGTTAGGTAATTTTAGAGAAATGCTTACATGACACTGTAACTAAACCCATTAGAGTTTAGCCAACTAAATCTTCTGTAGATTTAGTCGACTAAAATCTTATGATATTTAGCCAACTGAAACCAAAACGATTCCACCCCTAGTATGAAGCCATGCGGAAACTTTGTGCGCAAAAACCGACCAAAATTAAGTTATTACTCATTAAGATTTTTGACCTTTTTTAATAAATCGGTTGGTCTGGTTTACAAACTTGTCTGAAAGGTTTGTTCATAAATTGGAGCGATTTGGTTCGCAACAGGTTGACATTAGATGGATGCAAACACTAGTAAACAAAGCCATCATAGTTTTTTAAGGCTTGATTGTCATTGTATTGAAAATATAGAGCAGTGAGTGTCTTCTTTTGCATTCAACAGAATAACATGGTGAGATGACATGAGGGTGAACAAATTCAATTTTCAAACTTAAAAATAAAAAAATGTTGTCTAGGAAACAAACCTGAGTGAAAACAACAGTTTTTCCCATCAAATGTATGTTCATTTAGTGCCACATTTTGCTAGCAGAGGGATTATTTGCTGATTAAGATGTGTCTTTTGGTTTTAGAAAGTAAGAAAGTGATCATAAATATAATGCGAGCACATAGATCTTTTTTTACAGGCCAAGTGAAGGGAAGTTTATTAAGTGCAGGGTCAGGACTGCTTTAGTCAACATTGGTAATTTATTAAATGTGCTTTGGGAACGGGCCTGCTTGCTCGTGTGTCTCTATCTGAGTGGGTATTTTAGTATGATTAGCAGTGGTGTGCATCAAGTTTATTCATAGTTGGGTTAATTATTTGTTTGTTGCTCTGAAATTGTTTGTGTGAGTTGGTATGTGTGTCAGTCTTCAGATTCAGCATCTGGTTGGGTTTGTTACTCTCTGGAGTGGGTTACAACAGGTCTGTTTCATAACTGATACGTTTCTGTGTTTAACATACACTCATGTTAGCATTAGCAAAGCTGTTTTGCCACAAGTATGTAATACTAACTCAACTGTGTGTGTGTGTGTGTGTGTGTGTATGTATTACAGTACTTTTTGTAGAGAAGTATGCAAGCAATGGCTGAGGCATTATCTCCCGTAATGTACTAAGCTAACTGTATCCTTTATCTCTGAGCCTGTTGTCACATATTTGAGGTTATTTTCCCTTCAGTCCAGGGGTTGAATTAGTGTCACACATTTATTTAATTAAAAAGAATTTGTTCAAGCCTGACAGTGCAATTATGTGGTTACATCTAAGCAATCTTTCACACACATAAAAGCTTCTAGCGGTTATTAACCAAATATCGCTGTACAAACAGTCATCCGCTGGGGTGCTTTTTAAAAATAAAAAGGGAATAAAGTGTCATTATACGGTGGTCTGAGCATAGTGAGACATATCATCTGGAAAATGAGTATTCAACAAAAGTTTAAAAAATAGAAGAGGGGAAAATGTTTTGGATTCTATCCAGTGAGCCCCAAAGCCTAAGAAAACATTTGGAGACAACTGCTGTCTGATGATTAATTATACTTTCATAGCTTCATAATTAATCACATTTTACAGGTTCAGCTAATTCCTACATCGATTTTGTTAGCTTTTTATCTTATTTGCACTTTTTTAAATTGAATTTGTTTCTTGCAAAATACCAAATCCATTTTTATTACACTTATTATACATAATAGTAATAGTAACTATAATCTGTACTAATATGCATTGTTCGTTGATGTGTATCTAAAGTAATCTTCAATGCATCAAACAAAAAATTATGTAAATAAGAGATTTATTAATTTTACCATTCTGTATCTAGCCTGTATGTACACTGCCGTTCAAATGTTTTTTAGGAAGTCTTTTCTGGTCATCAAGGCTACATTTATTTGATTAAAAATACAGAAAAAATTGTAATATTGCAATTTAAAATAGTGGTCTTCTATTTTGATATACTTTAAAATAGAATTTATTCCTGTGATGCAAAGATGAATTTTCTGCATCATTACTCCAGTCTTTAGTGTCACATGATCCTTCAGAAATCATTCTAATGTGCTGATTTATTATCAATGTTGGAAACTTTTTTGCAATCTGTGATTTTTTTTTTTTTTTTTGATTCTTTGATGAATAAAACATTAAAAAGAACAGCATTTATTCAAAATAAAAATTGTTTGTAACAATATACACTACCGTTCAAAGTTTGCGGTTAGTGCATTTTTTTCCTTTCTTTCTTTCTTTGAAAGAAATTAATACTTTAGCTCAGCAAGGATGTGTTAAATTGATAAAAAGTGATAGTAAAAACTTGTATTGTTAGAAAATATTTCTATTTTGAATAAAAAAAAAGTTCTTTTTAAACTTCCAGTACATCAAAAAAATCCTGAAAAAAGTATCACAGGTTCCAAAAAAAAAATTAGCACTACAACTTTTTCCAACGAAGACTGGAGTAATGGCTGATGAAAAATTCAGCTTTGCATCATAGAAATAAATTATATTTTAAAGTATATTAAAATAGAAAACTGTTATTTCAAGTTGCAGTAATATTTCATAATCATATTTTTTTTTTTTTTCTGTATTTTTGATCAAATAAATGGAACTTTGATGATCTTTTAAAATCTTGCTGATGCCAAACTTTTGAACGACAGTGTATATATTTATTTTTATATGTTAAATTGCACAGGTATAAAAAAATAATTATATAAGTATATAAATAAATAAATCTGCTTTGCAAAGTAATATGGAGTAAAGGAAATAGAAATATCAGACAAAAAACACCTGAAATAATATTGTGTAAATTATATATATCATATATATATATATATATATATATATATATATATATATATATATATATATATATATATATATATATATATATATATATATATATATATATATATATATCATATATATATATATATATATATATATATATATATATATATATATATATATATATATATATATATATATATCATATATATATATATATATATATATATATCATATATATATATATATATATATATATATATATATATATATATATATATATATATATATGTATGTTCACAAATAATTACATGCTTAAAATCAGTACAGATTTGTACAGTATTAAATTAATAAAGTATTAAATTTTCTGCCTTTTTATTTGTCAGTGTGGTATTTTTTGAATTATCATGTGAATACCATGCAACATGAATGTAGTTACACTTTAAGGGATGTATTGCAGGATTACAGCTGAAATATGTAAAATGTGCTTTGTCTCACATGTGAACATTAACAGTAATGAAAACATACACAGCCTGGATAATATGTGGTTTCCTCATACAGGAATGAAAATGTTGAAAATGCGACACGGTGTATGATTTAAGAGCGCAGGGAGATTGGAGACACACGACACCTGCTCCGCCTCCTCAGATGATGGCTTGCTCTGCTGATGTGTCTTGGACAGAGAGCGGTTGTGGTCATCATTACCATATCACACACACTGACGCATATACACTCACGCACAGGTCTCTGGCTACAATCCAATCAGCAGAAGAGGTTGTGGGTAGAGGCAATCTCGAGATGTTTTAGGGGAAGTGGGACTATAATCATGGCTCTCCATACATACAAATTCTATCTCTCGCTCATTCTGTTGCACATGCATGCATGCACTCTCCTTCTCAATCCTTTAAAGTGGGCCTGAGATCACAGGAATACAAATGTGACAGAGATTTGAAAAAGCATTTCCTGGTAATAGTCACGCTTGCATGAATAGTGTATGACAAGCAACGAGCGATGAAAAGAAATAGGAAGAAAAATGAAATGAATGCTTTGTTGGATTGGGATGGGGGTTTACAGTGCAAAGGTCTGTAACCTTGCACTTTCAAATACTTGCAGTGAATTCTAAGAGATTTAGGGTAGCTAGGCAGCTGGCAGCTGGCAACCACTTTTTTGTGGACTTTTTGTGGTCCTCTAGTGAAAGAAATGAGATGGAGGTAAAACTAACACTTGTAATTATATTACAGGGTGTCTGAAATGAGACGAAAGCATCTAGGGCCATGGAAATGACATTCAGGATCATGTCAAGGGGTAAGTTGAGTAAGTTTTATATTTCAAAAAAAGAACATTTTTGTAAATGGGTCAAAAAAAGTTTAATATTAGGAATGTTTTCAGCTATATTTCAGCATTATATATTTTTTTCATGCATATTCTTCCCATATATTTTTTTTTTCAGCATTGTATTGTGTTTGTATTATTTAAAATCATATTTCCTGCATTTGGGAAGCAAAGCTTACTAGCACATTTTACATTATTTAATCATTTATGGCTAACCTTTAAGGCAAAATAATTGGTTTATATTTTAGCATCCATTCATTCATTCATTCATTCATTCATGCATTCATTCATGCATTCATGCATTCATTCATGCATTTATGCATTCAGTTTGATTTGGTAAAAAATCATTTACCTTTCCTGCAGAAATTAATGTTGATGTAAACATTTTTTGTCATTATATTTTATTTTATTTTATTTTATTTTATTTTGTATTATATTATATTATATTATATTATATTATATTATATTATATTATATTATATTATATTATATATCTGTTTGTCCGCAGTTCAGAAGTTTGGGATCAGTACGATTTGTAATGTTTTTTTAAAGAAGTCTCTTATGCTTATCAAAGTTCTATTTATTTGATCAAAAATACAGAAAAAAGTAATAATTTGAAATATTGCAATTTAAAATAACAGTTTAATACACTTAAAAAAAAATACATATATATATATATATATATATATATATATATATATATATACAGCATTTATTCATTTATTTTTTACAGCATTTATTGCATTTATTTTTGACAGCATTTATTTAAAATAGAAGTCTTCGCTATCACATTTTATTAATTTAACACATCCTTGCTGAATAAAAGTATTAATTTCTTTCAAACAAATAAAGAAAGAAAAATTTACTGACCCCAAACTTTGAACAGTAGTGTATATTATTACAGTTTTTAATTTTAAAAAAATGCTGTTCTTTTTAACGTTTTATTAATCGAAGAATCCTGAAAAAGTATCATAGGTTCCAAAAAAAAAATAATAATCTTTGTATATATGGAATCAAACAGTTGACAGATGTTGGGAACCTGCTTGCATTCCTATTTGTTCGTGCAGAAATGCCAGACTTCCCCTTTCAATGTCATCCAGCAGATGATTGATTGACATGTTCATCATAAACAGGAAATGAAGCTGCACTGGGTCATGTGACAGAGTATGAGCTTTGCTGTCATCTTGCCTCGTCTCATCTCTCCCTCCTCCTCGCTGACCCTCTCAGGCAATTCTCCCGATTGCATGTTGATTTATTAATTTATTTATTTTGCCTACCTTTGTTTCTAGCGCTCTCCATGAGATTAGATGAGTTCAGCTGGCACTGCTTTCGCCATCCGTCTAATCTGTGCGCTGTCATACTGACGAGTGAGAGGAGGTCAATGCTAATACAAGGTTAATCAAGCATTTTCACAGAGCTGTTGTTTCTTCCCTGTAAATTCTAGGAGATGAAGCTGACACGGGCCGTCGACGTATAAACTATCATGTTAACCGTATAAGAATCAGCCTAAAGTGGCAGAGCTCCTCTTTATGGAAACAGACATACAAAGCAGGGCTGTCCACCCTGTTGCCCGACAGAAAATACTCAGTGATGTATGTATGCAGACAATAAATCAGATGACCAATTGGGCTTGACAATTCACAAAGTAGTTCTCAGATCAAGGAAAGTTTCTTTTAAAGACTGAAAGACGCAATGGTTTAGGGCAGGCTTTGAAATGAGAGGTCAAATTACACGTACCTATTTGCTTAACGCAATATTATTCTGGGAAAAGAAGAGGACAGAGGCCAAGAGTGAACTAAATTAGACTTTATATGGCCTGACATATTTTGATTTAACAGCCTTTTCGGCACGACAGGCTCATTCTTTCTCTTTGACTTCTCTTTATCTCGAACGCCCCGCAATGAAGTTTGTTATTATCTGTAATGCGTTTTTGCACTAATACATTGGGATGTTTAATTCGAGCACTGCACAAATTTCAGTGCCCCCTAAGATCTAAAAACAAATTTGTTTCCTAATGGAATGTACCAGTGCATCTAAATAAAGTGTAATTAATGTAATATTTGTGGCGCTTGACTTAATAGGAAGACAGAGAGAGCAAGCAGTCTGAGAGTGGAATGGTGGAACACAGAGCTTTTTACTGTGGTAAGCATGGGGTGATTTCTAAAAGCCATTTTTGTGGTCTTTTTTGTATTCATAAGAAGTGAAAATGAGCAACTGAATTGCTCACAAAAGCCTTTTAAAAGCAATTATTCACCCAAAAATGAATATTTGCTGAAAATGTCACCTAAAAGCCATTTAAGATGTTAATGACTTTGTTCTTCATTTGAAGAGATTTGGAGAAATTTACCACCACCATTACCAATTTACCTCTGCAGTGAATGGGTGCCGTCAGAATGAGAGTCCAAACAGCTGTTAAAAACGTACAACTCCAAGTCTGAAAGTGAGTACAAATTTACTGTTTGTTTCAACGAGGTATATACTTAAAGGTAATTTGCTGTTTATAGTCTCATGATCCTACATGATGCATCTTCATGATTTAATTTGCAAACACTTTTTTCATTTATATGTAATATACCAATTAAAATAGCTTTGCTAACATTGCTGGAGCTGAAACAGTAGAATATGGTGATAGCAAAAGCAGGGTCATCAGTTTAATTCCCAGGCAATGTATGATAAAAATGTTTGCCTTTTAATGCACTGTCACTTTAGATAAAAGCGTCTGCCAAATGCACAAAATGTAAATGTAATGTAAATAAAGTGGCTGGCGCTTTGCTTTATGTAGAGTGTACTAGACCTTGTGTATATGAGAGAATTATACTCTGCACCCTTCACAGACTCTTTGCTCATAACATTTCACCCCAAAATCAAACGAAATAAATAAGAAAATATATTTTGCTTAATTAAAATAAAGACAATTTTTATGCATTTTCTTATTTTCCTATTTTTAATTGCATTAGGTATTTTGTGCATAACTGTTAGGCGGAAAAAAATATTATCTGTATTTTAATTTGATATATATATATATGTATATATATATATATATATTTTTTTTTTTAAATCATCGTAGTGTTTGAAACATGTAAATACAGTTGAAGTCAGAAGTTTACATACACCTTGCAGAATCTGCAAAATGCATGTTACTTTTTTATTTAGTACTGACTTGAATAAGATATTTCACGTAAAAGACATTTACATGAAAAAATAATAGTTGAATTTATAAAAATGACCCCGTTCAAAAGTTTACATACACTTGATTCTTAATACTGTGTTGTTACCTGAATGATCCACAGTGTTTTTGGTTTAGTGATAGTTGTTCATGACTCCCTTGTTTGTCCTGAACAGTTAAACTGTCCACTGTTCTTCAGGAAAGTCCTTCAGATCCCACAGATTCTTTGGTTTTCAGCATTTTTGTGTATTTGAACCCTTTCCAGCAATGGCTGTATGATTTTGAGATCCATCTTTTCACACTGATGACACCTGAGGGAATCATTACAGAAGGTTCAAACGTTCACTGATGCTTCCAAAGGAAAAACGATGCATTAAAGGAGAAGTCCACTTCCAGAACAAAAATTTACAGATAATGTACTCACCCCCTTGTCATCCAAGATGTTCATGTCTTTCTTTCTTCAGTCGTAAAGAAATAGTTTTTTGAGGAAAACATTTCAGGATTTTTCTCCATGTAATGGGCTGTTATGGTGCCCCGAGTTTGAACTTCCAAAATGCAGTTTAAATGCGGCTTCATACGTTCCCAAACGCGGTTGTAAACGATCCCAGCCGAGGAAGAAGGGTCTTATCCAGCGAAACGATTGGTTATTACCATTAAAAAAAATACAATTTAAATACTTTTTTTTTTTTTATCTCAAATGCTCGTCTTGTCTTGCTCTGCCGGAACTCTGTATATTCTGGTTCAAGTCAGTTAGGGTATGTCGAAAAACTCCAATCGTATTTTCTCACTGCAGAAGTACCGACCCAGTCTTTGCAAAGTGAACATGCAAAGAAGATCAAACACACCTTAACAAAAAAGGTAAAACAACGATATAGGATGATTTTAAAGTTGAGGGAGATCATGAGATGGGAGGTTTTCGACGTACCCTAACTGTCATGAACCAGAAAAAAACAAAGTTCAGGGAGAGTAAGACAAGATGAGCATTTGACAATAAAAAATATATTAATTGTATTATTTTTATGAAAATAACCAATCGTTTCGCTAGATAAGAGCCTTCTTTCTCGGCTGGGATAATTTACAACCGCATCTGGGAACGTTTGAAGCCGCATTTAAACTGCATTTTGAACCTGAAATGTTTTCTTTAAAAAACATAATTTCTTTACGACTGAAGAAATAAAGACATGAACATCGTGGATGACAGGGGGGTGAGTACATTATCTGTAAATTTTTGTTCTGGAAGTGGACTTCTCCTTTAAGAGCCACGGGGTGTACATTTTTGAACAAAATGAGGATGTGTACTTTTTTCTTATTTTGCCTAAATATCATATTTTTTTTCATTTAGTACTGGCCTTCAGAACCTACAGACAATACAACAATACATGTTTTCCAGAATACTAAATAAGTTAAATTTACCCTGATCTACAAATTCCAAAAATGCTCACCCCCTGGTTCTTAATGTATTTCTCTTGTGGTTTATATGTAAACGTATTTTATGTGAAATATCTTATTCAGGTCAGTACTAAATTAAAAATAATATACATTTTGTATGATTCCTCTTACGTTGGTAAAATAACTAACATTTTGCATGTTGTACAAGGTGTATGTAAACTTTTGACTTCATTTTTTGTTTAAATACATTATAGGTATATATAGGTTATTTATTCATTCAAATGTGTGTTGGAATTTTAACTACAGTGGTTACCTTTTTTGTCTATAACAGGAGTAGGAGTTTGAGTGTTTGCCTATCTTTTTGTTGATATCTGCTCCATCATTCTCTTCTTCACTCAATTTCTTGTCATTTTTGTCACTTCCTCTTTCTCATCCCATGCTGAGCAGGTGTGCCTTGTTCTGAATGTGGGGCTGGAGAGAGCAGAACTGAATCAGTCTCTCAGCTGTACGAGGCTGTGTTAATTAAAAAATCACTATCAGAATCTCTGCTGGGTTTCCTGCCTCTTTCATTCCCACATTCGATTTCTAGCATTACGGCGTCTGCTTTCATCTTTCCCGTTGCCATCTCTATCCTCTCCTTTTCCTTTGTATTTTGTTATTCTCTCCTGTTTTTTTTTTCCCAGCCTCTTCCCTCCTGTGTGTATATCAAAAAGCAAAAGGGCAACAAAAAGTTAAAGTGAGGGAAAAAACAAAACTCTTTAATATAACTCTCTCTCTGAATCGTATTTCTCTGGGACTGATGATCTGACAGTCTCAATTACATTTCCTCCTTTCTTTAGAGAGAGTGAGTCATGGCAAAATCGGAGAAGCGGCACGTTGTTCCTCGCTCTTTCACAGGCTCTCAAAGGACTTCAAGCCGAGGCTATTTTACAAAAACATTTTGCATTTAGCAATAATGGTCAGATGTACCGAATACATGCTTGCGTAGGTAAGCTATTGGATCGAGGATAAAAGAGCACCCTCGGTTTTTCCTACAGCGTCGATGCGAGTCGCCTCGGATCTTTACTTGAACAACAGCAGCGACAGGGACAAAAACAACATTATCTCCTGTCAAAGCTCCGGTCTTAAATGAGCCATTGACCACTTCGTTGTATAACTTTGTGTTCAGGTGGTCTCTCCTGAGGACACTGAGGTTCATAAATGCTCTGTTTGTCAGACGCCTCCCACCCTTCTGCTCGCCCCAAGCCCACAGCCACTTATCGGTCTTTTTTTCCCCCACTGCTCACTCAATCTTTTTCTCGTTTGGCTGTTGAGGGGGTCAGTGCAAAATTGGACAAAAATGACCACTTCGTCTGCGCTACGGCGAGTACACAACTGTCCGTGTTAGAATGTCACGGCAGAAGAGTTCTCGATGAGTCATGCTCGCAAATCCAGTCCTGAGTGTCGCCTCGTTTTACGTGTGTGACTTGGGCTGTGCGTCGGGCAGAAAATGGGCCCGAAAACGTCTAGGAATTGGCAAGGGTCGAGTCATTAAAACAATAGGAGAGATCTAGGCTGAAGAGTGTCCACTCCACAGCCACTCTGATGGGCTTCTCGTACCTCCGAGCGCAACAAGAAATCACGTTTCCTGGGGCGTGTGAGGGAAGGTTGAACTAGCCATCATTAAGATGAAAGATTCACTCAGTCACTGTAACCCACGCTTGGTTCTTTTTCCTATTAACCAAGGCTAAAGTCCTCATTTACCACGTTGATGTAGATTAGTCCCATCTGAGCGCCTAGCATGGCGTCGACTCCACACGAGCTTTTAAAATCTTAAGTTACCGAGAGTGAATATTAGCGGCGTCCTTATCTGTCAGATTAATCCGGCAGAATCAGATCTGATGTGCCATAATGGTGTATTTATACCGCAGTGTTCCTTGACCTATTGATGTAAGGATCTTTCCCTGGCTGGATTTTCTTCTGCTCGAAGGGTTTTTTTGTGGCTTGTCTGTTTGAGAGTCCAGTTATTGCGCTCAGGCGAAGATCTATCAGCTTAAATCCCGTAAAGAGTGTTTATATTAGACCGGAGTTAATACAACAGTCTACTGAAATTTAGGCCAGTGGTGGTTCAGTGATCCTATGACTGGATGGGGGCTGTTTTGTTTATGAAGTAATTATTCAGCTAATATGACGTTTCCATTAGTTTCTGCATGCGTCTATTTATGTGCCTGCTAACTCTTGCTAGCGGCTAAAGCAATTAAGCGCACATCTCTGTAGATAAATACAAGCAGAGTATGTAGAGGGGGTTGCAAACAGAATCCATTAGCGTACAGGGCAATAATTCATGCACTTATCATGTCTGATTGTTATTTTTTAATCTGCATTTTATTTACATAATTCCAGGCTCATTTCCGTGGCACCCAGTCACATATGATAAAAAATAATTGCCTCAGTTTTTGGCTATAAACTTCTTAAGATTTTATGTCAAAACTGTAAACTACTCATCCCTCTGTGTTTTTTTCTCATCAGCCGCTTTTCCGTGTTTGTTGCGTGTCGTGTCTGTCTGACACGTCGCTGTTGGGGTTTGTTCAGATAACCATATCACTCACTTGTCACAGTGAGAGAGTGGTAGACGCAAAAAAGAAAGAGAAAAACAGTCTCTGTGAGAGGCAAAATGCTCTTTCTTGCTAAATAAGATTTTTATTTATGAGAAGAGCGACAGGAAATACTAGACACTTGGAGTAATAAAAGCCAACAGAATTGGTATTCACCACAACTAAACTTAAACACAGAGGGTGTGTCTCATTACAATCCCTAGTGCCCTATGATGCCAGTCAGTGTATTTATTCACTAGCAAGGGTCTTGATACACTAAACATAGGAACACTGATGATTCAATTACCTGTGCCACAATTATGAGGTTGCATATTAAATTCTAGCTGTGTAAGACCGTGACTGATAACCGTCTTGTAAGATTTGTTTTGTTACATTATCCATCTTCATTGTTGCTGTTAATGACCCTGGCTGAATTCAGAATTGCATACTAGCATACTCTTATTTCTGCCAGACCGTATGATTATAAACAGGAGAAACTAGTGTGACCATACAGGTGCATATCAATAAAATAGAATGTCATGGAAAAATTCATTTATTTCAGTAATTCAACTCAAATTGTGAAAGCCGTTTATTAAATAAATTCAATGCACACAGACTGAAGTACTTTAAGTCTTTGGTTCTTTTAATTGTGATTATTTTGGCTCACATTTAACAAAAACCCACCAATTCACAAATCATCTCAACAAACTAGAATATGGTGACTTGCCAATCAGCTAATCAACTCAAAACACCTGCAAAGGTTTCCTGAGCCTTCAAAATGGTCTCTCAGTTTGGTTCACTAGGCTACACAATCATGGGGAAGACTGCTGATCTGACAGTTGTCCAGAAGACAATCATTGACACCCTTCACAAGGAGGGTAAGCCACAAACATTCATTGCCAAAGTAGCTGGCTGTTCACAGAGTGCTGTATCCAGGCATGTTAATGGCAAGTTGAGTGGAAGGAAAAAATGTGGAAGAAAAAGATGCACAACCAACCGAGAGAACCGCAGCCTTGAGAGGCTTGTCCAGCAAAATCGATTCAAGAATTTGGGTGAACTTCACAAGGAATGGACCGAGGCTGGGGTCAAGGCATCAAGAGCCACCACACACAGACGTGTCAAGGAATTTGGATACAGTTGTCGTATTCCTCTTGTTAAGCCACTCCTGAACCGCAGAGGCATCTTACCTGGGCTAAGGAGAAGAAGAAATGGACTGTGATCCAAAGTCCTCTTTTCAGATGAGAAATGTATTTCATTTGGAAACCAAGGTCCTAGAGTCTGGAGGAAGGGTTGAGAAGCTTATAGCCCAAGTTGCTTGAAGTCCAGTGTTAAGTTTCCACAGTCTGTGATGATTTGGGATGCAATGTCATCTGCTGGTGTTTGTCCACTGTGTTTTTTTGAAAACCAAAGTCACTGCACCCATTTACCAAGAAATTTTAGAGCACTTCATGCTTCCTTCTGCTGACCAGCTTTTTAAAGATGCTGATTTCGTTTTCAAGTATTGAGTACATATACAGTAAATGAACATACTTTCCAGAAGGCCAACAATTCACTAAAATGTTTTTTTTTTATTGGTCTTATGAAGTATTCTAATTTGTTGGATTTTTGTTAAATGTGAGCCAAAATCATCACAATTAAAAGAACCAAAGACTTAAACTACTTCAGTCTGTGTGCACTGAATTTATTTAATACATGAGTTTCACACTTTGAGTTGAATTACTGAAATAAATGAACTTTTCCATGACATTCTAATTTATTGAGATGCACCTATATGTCTTCATCACATGTTTGCCTAAAATGTTTTGGTTTTGGCTGTTTTCCTGTTGTTGTCATATTTGCTGAAAGTAATGACTAAAAATAATAGTTTGACTGATAGCATGCAGGTATTGTACATAATTGACCAATTGTGGCGTGCAAGAAGGTGGGATCTACAGAGAACAGTCAGTAGGGAAATTAAGCCAAAACCCAAACATTTTAGGCTGTTTTGAATGTAAGGCAAGGTTAAATTATATGGTCACCCCAGCTGAAAAGTAGTATGATATTTCAAAATTCTTGATGAGCAGAGTTTCCTTTGCCTGTGTTAATGTATTTCTTGTTGAAACAGGAAGTTGTGGGCGCGACATAGCGAAGGTCTGTTCATCATTACCATTTATTTGTCTCTTTCATGCAAATTTGTAAAATGTTTTCTGCATGTTATGTAGACATTTAGAAAATGTCTTTGAGATGTATGATTTAGAATATGTGACTCTGGACAACAAAACCAATAGCCCAAATTACATTGTGTGGGTCAAAATTATCGATTTTTCTTTTATGCCAAAAATAATTTGGATATTAAGTAAAGATCATGTCCCATGAAGATATTTTGTAAATTTCCAACCTTAAATATATCAAAACTTGATTTTTGATTAGTAATATGCATTGCTCAGAACTTCATTTGGACAACTTTAAAGGTGATTTTCTCAATATTTTGATTTTTTTGCACCCTCAAACTTTCAAATAGTTGTATCTCTGCCAAATATTGTCCTATCCTAGCAAACCATACATCAATGGAAAGCTTATTTATTCATATACATATATGTAAAACTGCTTTCTAAAATTGGTTTATCAAGTGTTTGTACAATATTTTTGTCCTTGAGGAGAATACATTTTGAATGCAATACGAATTTTGTCAGTGTTCAGGGGTGTATTAGTAACATCATATTAGTAACATCAAAGTTAATCAACATGGACTAAAAACCACAGAAAGTCCAATTTTGAGTCCAAAAATTGCCATTATGAAATATACTGTTCTCCAATTCTAATGACAAGAAATAACCTAGAAATTGCTGTCTTCACTGGTCTGTGTACTGAAGTAGGCATCTGAATGAGACAGACCCATATTTTAGGTTCTCACAAGCTCTTTCCCCCCACATTTGTATCAAACAATCCTCTCATCAAGGACAATGCTCCACTGTTTTCTTCAGAAAAATCAGATTGCAGTTTTCTTGTTGTGCAACTCTGAAGTGCGATGCCGTGTGTGTGAAATGGATGCTGCATCCTGCTTAAATGTGTGTTGGGTGGTAGTGGATGCTTTAATCTGGTGGCTCCTGAGAGCCTGGTCTCCAATCTCCACAGCATCTGAGAGAGTGTGAATCATACACACCCTCACACACATCACCATTACCATTAGAGCTCACACACACAGACAGAGTATGAGCCCGCTGTGTGTGCCTGTTGAAGATGGATGGAGTTAGAGGGAATGAGCCCTGTGTTACCTGTTACCACGGTGACTGCTGATGCTGATGCTTCTCGTTCTGTTTTCCTCTTGAAACACCATTTTCTCTGACAGCCTGATTACGTATGGGTCTGTAAAACATTTGTACTATTATTAGACACATGTATTGCGTAAAAGAGAGATATGGGGAAAAGGGGTAAATATGTGTGGAAGAGATAAGAAGGGCATGTTGGTTGAAGGAAAAAGAAGTTTACTGATGAAAGAGAAAGTGTAGGAACAAGTTTGAGATTCAGGTGTTAAAGTATTAGTTCACTTCCAGAATAAAAATTTCCTGATAATTTATTCACCGCCATGTCATCCAAGATGTTCACTTCATTCTTTCTTCAGCCGAAAATAAATTAAGGTTTTTAAGAAAACATTACAGGATTTTTCTGCATATAGTGGATTTTAATGGGCATCAATGAGTTGCACATCTACATCTCACATTATATAATCACACTGGAAAGGTCACACGTGGTTAGTTCTTCGTCTGTGTACTCCGGTTCAAAAAGGTAGGGTAGGGCAGGGCGAAAAACTCTATCTTATTTTATTTTCTAACTTTGAAATCATCCGACATTGTTGTTTTACCTTTTTTGTTTGACTTTCTTTGCATGTTCGCGTTGTAAACACAGAGACAGTATTTCAGCCTACGTCACACATGACCTTTCCACCGTGACTATGTAATGTGTGACGTCGAGCTAGTGCAAAATGAGCATTTGTAGTTAAAAGTATATACATTTTTTATGTTTTAAATCCTGGAATGTTTTCCTCGGAAATCTTCATTTCTTTTCCACTGAAGAAAGAAAGACATGAGTAAATTATCAGGAAATTTTTATTCTGGAAGTGAACTAATCCTTTAAAGCAGGGGTCACCGCACTCGGTCCTGGAGGGCCAGTGTCCTACAGAGTTTAGCTCCAACCTTAATCAAACACACCTGAACCAGCTAATCAAGGTTTCAGTATACTTGAAACTTCCCGGCAGGTGTGTTGAGGCAAGTTAGAGCTAAACTCTGCAGGACACCGGCCCTCCAGGATCAAGTTTGGTGACCCCTGCTTTAAAGTGAGCATCAAATCAGAATTGACCATATGCATTTTACTCATGCATGTTCCTTGTTTTGTGAGCTCTTAGTCTCTGATGTCTTTCTTCAGCTTCTTTCAACATCTTTCTAAACTTCTTCAGTTTCCTTGACTTTAACTTCACCAACTTTTTTGAATTCTGTTTTTTTAGACTTATTTTTTGACTTCAACTTATTCACCTTCTTAGATGGCTTCTTTGACCTTGATTTTCATGTCTTATTCTTTTTCGACTTTGAATTCAATGATAACTTTAACTTTGTTGACTTCTTCGAATTCAACTTCTTTGGCGTCTTTGACTACTACTTCTCTCAGATGTTTAGATTTAGCAGAACAAGTGATGTCCAGTTCAGGAAAAAAACCTCTTTTGAATCAGTTCTTTTCTTCTGGTCAGCATCGTTGTTGAGTTGAGTTTGAATCGATCAAAATCGATTAATTCCTCAACTCAGCTGAATCAGTCTGAGACAACTGCCATATATGTATATGTATTTTATGGGTTTTTTTTTTGGCTGCATTTTCCAATTTAAATGTACACCTTTTTTTAGTCAGTATTTTTATAGTAGTGCTGTGAAATTTGAATAAGTTACATCTCTCTTGACAAAATTTCAAAACTAAAATGTGTGTACAACATTCTCTGATGTCTTTCTTTGACTTTTTCAATTTCTTCAACATCTTTCTAAATTTTTTCGACTTCCTCGACTTTGACTTCAACAAATTTGACTTTTTTGAATTCTTCTTTTTCATCTACTTAGACAACTTTTTTTTGAACTTCGACCTCTTTACCTTCTTAGACGACTTCTTTTTTGACTTTGACTTCTTCTTCACCTTCTTAGACAATTCTTTGACCTTGACTTTGACATCTTATTCTTCTTTGACTTTGACGTCTTATTCTTCTTTGACTTTGACTTCAACCACGACTTCTTTAATTTTGTTGACTTCTTTGAAGTCAACTTCTTTGACTTCTTATTCTCTCAGATTCCAGTTTGGGAAAAAATTACTGAATTGGTTCTTTTCTTCTGGTCAGAATCGTTGTTGAATTAAGTTGAATCGATCAAAGCAATTCCTTAGCTCAGCTAAATCGGTCTGTGACAACTGCCATATATGTATATGGTGTTTTTTTTTTTTTTTTGGCTGCAGTTTCCACCTAGTTTTTTTAATCAGTATTTTTTAAGTAGTAGTTGTGAAACTTGAATATGTTACATCTCGCTTGACAAAATTTCAAAAAACTAAAATGTGTGTACAACGTTCTCTGATGTCTTTCCTCGATTTCACCTTCTTCGTCATCTTTCTAAACTTCAAGTTTCTTGACTTTGACTCTAACAGCTTCTTCAACTTCAAATCCTTTTTACGTCTTCTTAGATGACTTATTTGACCTTGACTTTGACTTCAACGACAACTTCTTCAACTTTGTTGACTTCTTTGAATTCAACTTCTTTGGCTTCTTTGACGTCCTCTCTCAGATGTTGAGAATCAGCAGAAGTGATGTCCAATTCCAGCGGGAAAAATTATTCTTTTGAATCGATTCTTTTCTTCTGGTCAGAATTGTTGTTGAGTTTAGTTTGAATTGGTCAAAGCAATTCCTCAACTCAGCTGAATCAGTCTGTGACAACTGTCATATATGTATATGAGGTGTTTTTTTGTGCTGCAAGTTCCAATTTAAATGTACACTTTATAATATTTATTTTATGGCTATTATAGCTATAGCTATTATTTTTTTGTCTTTGTAATCTTTCATTAAAATTGTTCTTTTTCTGAATCGTTTTCATATGGAAGATTTTTAAGAGTGTTTGCTCATCTAAAATACATTACTCAAAAGTTTCCCAAAAAATGGTAAATAAACATTTAGAAAATGTCATTAGGATGTTTATAATTTAGAATGTATATAAAACTGCTTTTTTGCAGATGTTTATCAGCTGTTTGAACACAACAACTGAAAAAAAAAAAACATTCGTGTACTATCCATCATAAAATTCATTAAATCAAAACAAACATACCCTGTATGTAGGACATGAGAAGATAAAAGGAACACCATGAGAGAGAAATTCGTAGAACTATAATTCTCTGAAAGCGCACTGCAGCGAGACAGAGAGAGAGATGAGACAAGCGGTGCATCCGTGAATACCCATCATGCAAAGATCACAGCATGCGTTTATAAACATGTGGCTTCCTCCTGCTGATGTGCGCAACACTGCCGTTCATTCAGCACGCCTCACGAAACCATGCTGTTAACACAGAACAGGAAAATACATACCATTTTTCATGACGAACGCTTAAATGAGACATTTCTCAAATGAGATCAGAGACAATATAGTTTTACAGTAATGAATTACTGTATCCCATTAGATGGTCGTTACTGCACATCCATAATCTCCAAACATTACATTGTGGTATCACAAAACAGTATCAACAGCATACAATTATGCTGTATGGATTCCAGCGCTGGTGCAATTTAACAACACCACTGAGCTTTTTAAGTCCCAGTAGATTTCATCATATGCAGGGTTTTCACATCTCATGACAACATGTGCTGCAAAAAGGCCTCTAAATACTGTCAGCCAAGGTCTTGAGATCAACACACATCAGCTTTAACCGGCGATGGAAATATAATGGTTGGAGAAAACTCAAGCATGTACATTTGACAGGCTCCTCGCTGAGAATTCGGGTTATGTAAAGGCTGGCTATTGAGCGAGACCATACAGAGACTTCATCCATCAAACTGATGTGAATGCTGGACTTGTCTAATCGCAGTGTTGCGCTGCAAATGTCGCATACTTTGTGACAGCGGTTTATGCGTCAATTATCAAGCTCTGCTAAAGGCAGGCTCTGTAAGATCCTTGTCCAGTAGAGTACCTTGTTGTCAGCTTCAAAGCATGCTAACATGGTTATGGAGGAAAAAAGTCAAAGCAAATGTGGAGTTTTTTTTTGTTTTTTTTTAAATCTGTAATTTTTTAAAAAATCTCTAATGGAAAAAAAACTTCTGGAACCAATGCCACTGAAAAAGTGGACAGGCACTAATGCACTCTGTTATTATAAATGCACCAAATGAGGTCTACAATATCTGTCAAAATCTGCAAAATGCTGTAAAAAAATAGGTTTAAATGGAGTTTATCAAGAAAATAAGTCATAACTGTTATATTTGGAATACCATTCCTGGCATACAGCTGCAATTAAACTTTTTAAGTTTTATCTCTAAAATATTTTTACTCTGAGCAATGAAATGGGCATCCATACATTAGTTGCAATACAGATTTCTCCAAAATGGAGGTTCAATGTACCAGTCAGTAGACTGGTAATGCTATCAGACATGTTGAACACATGACTAGGTAACACCAGCTTTATCACCATTAAGGTCCAAATGTGTAAACGTAATTTTGTCACAGCAGAGCGCAAACACAATATGTTGGTATGAACCCACCTGCTTAGATGACAGCGTATAAATCAGAGTTTACACCACAGATTGACTCTCCACCTTTCCAACTCTGACTTTAATGCATCTTTGGCTTTGTGACGCTAGTTTCCAAACACGTTTGTCTCAATTCACAATTTTCTGAAATTGGCTATTGGTGTGACAAAACTTGCTGAACTAACCATTGAAAGATCATGTGGCAAAAACAATGCACCAGTGTTCTGGTGGCTTGTTCGGTGTACATACAGTTGAGATCAAAAGTTTACATACACCTTGCAGAATCTGCAAGGAAAAAAAGAGGGATGCAACTAATACAGAAGGTTCAAACGCTTAATTATGCATTAAGAGCCTAGGGTGAAAACTTTTGAAATAATTTGTGGGACCTGAAGGATTTTTCTGAATAACAGTGGGCAGTTTAATTGTTTAAGAAAACAAGGGACTCATGAACATCTATGTCTAAACAAAAAAGAAAAAAGATCATTCAGGTAACAACACAGTATTAGGATATAAACTTTTGAACGGGGTCATTTTTATAAATTCACCTGTTATTTTCTCTGCTTGACAATATGTGAATATCTTTAATGTGAAATATCTTATTCAGGTCAGTAAAAAAAACAAAAAAATAATATGCATTTTGTATGATCCCTCTTATTTTGGTAAAATAATTAAGATTTAGCAGATTCTGCAAGGTGTATGTAAACTTTTGACCTGTATGTTGTGTGCATATCTGATTACATTCAGTATTGATCCACATGAGATGCGCGAACATGTAAACGTCCACATTGCCTCTGTAAACAAAGAAGTAAGATTCAAGTTCATCTAGGCTACTTTTCGCTTCCTGAGCGGAATAAGCCTTGTGTTTACCTCAAAAGTACTACTGCCATCTAGCACTCATTTTAGCAGTGTTATGTTTAGTACTGTTAAGTGACAAACCCAAACCCTCTATAAAATGTTCCCTTAAGTATTCCATCCTATCCCTGGCTCTGAATATGAGCACTCTTTTTTTTAGCATAAAAATGTCTTACTGAGAATGCTAACCGCTAGAAGTGTAATTTAGTCAATGATCCGACCTAAAATATATTCAGGAAACGACTCCATCCAGACTGAAATACTGACTACCACACTATCCGTTGTCTGAATGCTATTGCAGAGTCGCGTCTCACCAGGTGAATTTATTTTTATTTTGTTTTTTGTTTAGCTGTCAACATTTTCTAATTTATATCACTCCTTTGATGTATAGCTTCATTCAGCATTCAGAGAAGAATGGATGTTGTGGGCTTTCATGCATAGAACTTTCAATTATTCATGCATTTTGCATAACATGCACTTTACTGTCATTGGCTGAACTTGACACTTTTTTGATTGGTGTTTTTGTGCGGGCTTTCACAGGGAATGACAACACGCTAGCAGGCTGACTTTGCTCATCTGCGTCTTGCTGTTATGAGGCAGTGTGTAATATACAGGCATTATATGCTACATTACTTTGAATGCAGGTTGGTTTTTATCTAATTTTCTCTGGCGTAATGGCTTCTGTGGCCACTAATTTTGAAAACCTAATACTTATTAGTGTAATTTAAAGTTTCAAAGTTGAAAGGCACACAAAGACTAATGTGTGTACGTGTATGTTTGTGTCTGTGTGTATTTGAATTTCAATGCCAACGCTGTCGCTTATTGTCTTTTGCACATAATTACAGACTAATATTTGCCTGACTTGCCCAAAGAATCAGCAGACAGTGCCGGAATTGCAATGCGCCTGAATAGCGACGCTTTACACTTCAGGGGAATCACATTATGAGAGGAGCCAATGTCCTCAGGTGGGCATCAGCGGTTTAAATTCAACCATCAATCATGTGTGAAAGGCAAACCCACACAGCACACCTGAAAGACGAGATCACAAAAACATTTCTCAGGAAAGTTAAATAAAATCCCAGGCTTAAACAAAAAAGGCATATGTAATTGTTGAGCATCTGCTATCTAAGGTCAAACAAGATATGTATCACTCAGAGAAAAAAGTTAGCGATTAATGCGAGCCACGCAGTGGGCGTAACTACACTCATATTGCTTTGATAAATCTGTGCACTCTTGTGGAACCTTTAACATGCAGCCCCTTTCTCGTTATGCACTTTTTGTCCTTTATCTCTGTGTTTGTACGAACCATGACTTACAAATAAGGTTTACTGAAAAAACGCAGTGAGATGTCCCTATAAGATATCTTTTTAATTAATAGGGTATAATAAGACAGTTAATTGCCAGTCGCTCTCTGGGATTGTTTCTAGATAAAATAAAAGGTCTAATGAATTTGATCTTATTACGTGATGAAATCTTCCCCCTCTACGCTCTTACTCTTCTGCTTTTGGTGTCCTTGCCGCCGTCTGCCACTTTTCTCTCCAATTTTCCTCTCTTAAAGGGATAAAAAAAAAAAAAATCTTTTTTTTTTTAATAAAGCTGAAATAAAATTAAAATGATTAAAAACAAAATTCAAAATATAAATAAATACAATAATACTGAATTGACTGCTCCATGATTGGTTACAAGACTCATGAGAACCAATGACATGACATGTCAAGATGCACCATATTTGAACATGTGAATGAATAACTTTAATCTTGTATAAGATTTAATCTTGTATAAATTTAGACTTGCAGTATGGACTATTTATGTGGTACTTTGACATTTTTGAACATTGGCAGACCTTCTTAAGCCCATTAATTTTCATTATATATAAAACAGCATTGTGAATATCTTGCTAAATGTATCTTTTTGTGTTCATCCAGGTTTGAAACAACATAAGGGCGAGTAAATAATGAGATTATTTGCAAAAGCAATATGACACGAGTGCTGATTTTGTCCTGATCTATCACAAGCTTAAATGTGATTTTATACAACAGTTCAGTAAATAAAAAGTTTATATTGTGTTATATTTTAAACACAATATTATGTGATTTTGCTCAATTTTTCAGAGAACATACTACCTTTGAAGCCATAGCAGAATTGTTGTGTGTCTCCGAGCAACACAGCGGTGTTTAGTTTCTAAATTAATCCACGTTTTGAATGAATCGTGAGAACCAATGATTCAAAAGCCCATTCATAAAAAGAGCCATTTACTTAATTCCTGATTGAATCAGCCGTTTGAACAAATCAAATGAGTGAATGACTCATAAAGACATTTACCACCACCTGCTGGCAGATTTAGTCTCTTATTTAGGGTATCATTTTATCAAAAAAAAACAAAAAAAAAAACATTAGGGATAGTTCACAAAAAATAAATAAATAAATGAATAAATGAAATAAAAAATCTGTCATCATTTACTTACCCTCATGACCCTCATGTGGTTTCAAACCTTTTTTTTTTTTTTTGCAACATGAAAGAAGGTATTTTGAAGACTGTTGGTAACAAAACTGTTTTGGTTAACAATGTCTTTCATTGTATGAACAAAAAATACTGATGTTTCTCAATTTAGCTTCTTTTATGTTCCATATGTTTAGGTGTAATAAATTCTATGTTGAATCAAATAAAATATTTCTTTCTAAAGCTACAGTTTGTTGTCTACTTGATACTTTCTCATTTATCACAAAAAAAAAAAACAAGAAACAGTCTCAATTATGAAGCCGTTTTGATTTTTTTGAGTAATATGATGTTATACTGCTCATGACCCGCCCACGACTGTCGACGTAGTCTCGTATTAGCATATTTCTGCCCTCAGCCAGTTGTACGCTGTCTGCCATTTTCTCCTCACTCGAGCAGCTGTAGCAAAAAAATGTTTTGTACACTCTTAAACATAAAGGTGCTTAACGATGCCATAGAAGAACCTTTTTTGTTTAAATAGTTCCATAAAGAACCTTTAACATCTGAAGAACCTTTCTGTTTCACAAAAGGTTCTCTGTGGTGAAAGAAGGTTCTTCGGATTTTAATTCTAAGAGATGGTTCTTTAAAGAACCTTTGACTGAATGGTTCTTTATGGAACATAAAATGGTTCTTCTATGGCATCACTGTGAAGAACCTTTTAAAGCACCTTTTGTTTTTAAGAGTGTGAGCAATGCAGGTGTTTTGTAGTTGGATGTAAAAGTGAACTTAAGAGTTTTCTTTTCCTCTCGACATCAGAGCCACTGAGGACGCAGTGGATTTGTTTTATTTTGGATGGTAACGCGCCACCAAATATACAAAAACACAGAAGAGAGGGGCGGGGTGAGCAGTAGCTCATTAGCATATAAAGAGACATGCACTTGAAACGGGTCACTGTGAACAGAGCTGTTTTTGAGGAGGTAAAAAGAGTATGTTGCAGACATTTCATGAAGACGCTAAAGAATCATACCAACTTGTGGAAAATTGGCATCCGATGTCTCCTTTAACCTCTCTGTGTCTTATATTTTTGTCTTTTATGTTTGTTTACCTCTCTTATTTTCACCCATGATTTAATTTATCTAGTTCGTTCTCTCTCTCTTTCTCTCCATTGTTTGACCATGCTTAGAAAAAAAGGTCCATGTCAGAGACTGTGCAGTTCTGCTGTAATTCCACTGGTGGCTTTGCAGAGGGCCATTTTAACGAGAGCTCAGGGAACTGTGGGAACGGGGAAGTGCCTGTCACCATCTTTTTGTGTCGCTTGCTTTTGCAAGAGAGAGACAAAAAAAAAAAGAAAGAAAGTGTGAGAATGTAAGGCAGTCTTACATTTAAAGTCCAGAATGGCTTTTCTGTTCGATAACTAGCAAAAAGTAGACCACACAAGTGGCCCTTTCTCGCTGTTGTTAATGAATGCATGTGTCTTCAAAGGCAAAAATGGAGAGAACTGAAAACCCAGGCTGCTACAAACCAGTCAAGCTGATCTTGCCGTTTAAGGGAAAAGAAAAAGAGACGCATCTATGGTTCAAAATCTAAAGTAAATGATTAATTAATGCATGTCGTCTAGAATGTGGAACAGTGCTGGCCATCAAGACATTTCCGCTGTACAAGATGTGGACCGTTTAAGACACCTCAGGGGAAGATCAAAGACAGAACTTATGTAGGTCATAATGTGGTATTACCATGCCCGCATGGAATCTGAAAATTTTGCAGGATTCACACAGTTCCACACATCCCCAGTCTTCTGCATGCTTGTTTATTAAATATTTAAGCTAATTTGAACTGTAAATAAGGATGTAGTACTCTCGCCTCCATTTAAATTCATTCTACAGAATTCCACAAATTTTTCTCGGATTTTTCTGGTTGTCACTAATTACAGATTTAGCTGATGGTTGAAGCTTTCTGCTCACCATTCATGTAGAATGTATGGTACAGGATGTTACTTATATGAAAGTGAGAAGTTAAGTTAGGGAAGGTGGAGGAACAGAGTGATAGACAAAGAAAGGGACAAGCAGACGGCATGAGGTATGGCAGAGAAGCAGCCGGGACCACAGATACCGGTTAATAATTCACACTGGCTTTGTGTTTCACTGATGTGAAGCAGAAGACTTCCAAGAGTCACTATATGCTGCTAAGAAAGAAACACTCTGTTCATCTGTACTGCAAGAAAGGCTGTGAACTCACCAGTGTTGGGGAAAGTTACTTTTAGAAGTAATGCATTGAGTTACTCCCTAAAAAGTAACTAATTATATTATTTAGTTACTTTTTATTGAAAGTAACGTGTTATGTTACTTTTGTGTTACTTTTTCTCACCTGGGCTGGATTTGCTTATGTTTTTAATATAAAAAATATATATTTTTGGCATATGTAAAAGCCCTTTCACACCAAAAGTGAAATGAATAATACTCAGGCTGAAGGAAATGTAAATTCAATTATTAACCTATTTAATTATTGCAGGTTTACGTCATATTCTGAGTTTGTTTATTTGAAAAAGTAGCTCGTATATTAAACTGTCAATTAATGCGCTATCTTACTAGTATCTCAAAAAAGGATTCTGATTACGTAACTCAAGTTACTTTCAATGTGTTACCCCCAACACTGGAACCAACTGCACTCAAATATGAATAGAATAGAACAGAATTTTTGCTACATCATATCATTGTGCTGCTACTCATACCCATAGTTCAGCAGTTTAGATAGCTTAACATATAGTGTAAAAGATTCAGGTAACGTAGAAATAATTGTCACTCAAAAAATGCTAATAACTTTACTAATGAATTGCAAAGAAATTGCAAATAACACATTGAATTAAACTTGAAATGGAAAAACTGCTAGTATTTTTATTTAAACTGTTTACGCATATGGGGAAAATTCTGAAAAGCCTGTTATCATTTACTAACTCTCAAATCAAGTTATTCCAAACTTGTATGAATTTCTTTCTTCAGCTGAACACAAAACAAGATATTTTAAAGAATGTGGGCAACCAGTAGTTTCTGCTTCCCATCAACTTCCATAATATGGAAGCCAATAGGGACAAATGGGGATTTGCTATAGTAAATACATTTTTTAATGTTTATTTAGTAATTGAAATGGATTGAAAAAGTTGTTAGTCGTCTTAGGCTGTTTGAGAAAAAGCATGATGTTCTGTAAAATTAAACCGGATGTAACGAAGCCAAAGTAATCTATTTAAATATGTTATTTTATTATTTAATGATTTTATTAATTTTATTTACTTTTAATTTTGTATAATATTAAATTAATTATATTTTGTTTAATTTTTAATACAATTTGTTCTATATTTGTTGCTACTAAATTATGAAAATAACTGTAAAATGTTGAATTTTTATTGTGTATATTTTTTGAGAGAAACATTTTCATTTGTTTTGCCCATTTTTTTTTTGTTTTGCCCCTCTCACGGCTACATGGGGGCTACGGTGGAAACCCCTCCAGATTTTAACAATTTTTTAAAAATTCCACCTTCCTTTTCCTTCTTTGCTTTGTGCAAGATTTCAAAACTTAGTTGTAAAATTAAGCTAAACCTCATATCTAGCTGAGCACTGGCTTTCAGAAAAAGGCTTTGATTGGATAATTCAAGATCTGCTTCTCAGTTTCTCTCTCAGTGGAGATGACCTGGGTGTGCAGAAGAAAACTAATCCGAGACCAAGATTTATTATTCCTTTGAGATTTGAAAGCTGTATATGGGCACGGCCCAGAAGCACCCATTCTTGCCGTGCTGTCATTTAACCTTCCATAAAGCATTCAGCCTCGTATATACAATTACATTTATTTTTGGATGTTATTGACAATCTAATCAATAAGTACTGCCCCGTTCAGCGCAGTGTGTAGTAGCGTACGTTGTATTTGAGCGTGTGTGTGTGGATGCCTCACTACGCTTGAAATAATTCAAAACCACAACTCCCTCTTAATGTCAGAGCAGCGAGTCTAAATCAATGGCGTCCATTTCTGTTCCAGACCTCATCTGCAACAGCATGAAAATCGATTGATCTGAACCTTTCTCTACAAAGGGTTGCCGTCTTTTCCTGTTACGAATCTGTCCGTTGTGTTGAAATGGCTATCAGGAGTTTTCAGATTCTGAGCAGATTCCTCACCAACAGCAGCAAAAGCATCAAATGCTCCCTCTCCTGCCAGCCCTGCTGATAACCTTCACTCTCTGATGCTGATCCTGAATAAATGTCACTTGTTATCTGCTGTTTGTCTTTTGAAGCTGGGTCCGTTCACCCACCCTTAACCCACCTCTTTAGGTCATAAAGCTTTGAGTACAGACAAATCTGCATAAATATGTGACCTGCTCTGTCATTTTGAGTTGAGTGCATGAAATGAAAAGGGTAAGTCTTTGCTTTCAAATGATAGGCCTATAATTAATATGAATCTAGTCCAAACCATTATTGAGGTATCATTTTAAAGTAATGACTGCCCTAAGTTGTTTTTTAGAAAATATCCTCTTGACAATATAAACTTGAAAATAAATAAATCCTACACACTACTCAAGTTTGCATCATCGCAAAAAATATTTTAATGACCAGTGTTTCAGTCAGTCAGCCTTCCTCAGGTTTAAGGGTGTGCAAGGCGTTATATATATATTTATTTATTTTGACAGAATTAAAAGATTTTTACACATTAAACCATTTATACATCAGCAATTAACAAAAAATATAATATATTTAAAATATATTTAGGCCTTGAGTGCCGTTTTAGGTGCTTTTTAAGCTATAGTGACTAAAATGCATGCTATAACTACTATCACTTGAAAATTGACCGCTACGGTGATCAGTTTTGAAATGACATTTGTTTGAAATTCAGAATAAAATAAACATAGATTGACACTTTCAAACTTAATATAAAATGGTCAAAACTTTGTCAGAGCATGTCCGTGATTTATGTCTCAAACTGAGTGCTAATTTGCCCAACCTGGCAACCCTGGTTAAATACTGTAAGTAGGCCTACCTGTATGTCAGCTACATTTGGAAATATATGGAATATTAAAAAATGATATGCTGAGAGGTCAATTTAGATTGGGTGAGGTCACAAATTAATCAGCAGCGTCATTTGGCCACCTGTGTACTTATGAGTGTGTGTAAGAAAAAAGTTACAGAGGATGTGTGTGTGCGGGTAAGGTAGCGATTATGAAAAACGGAAAGTGGCTAGTATAGCTGTCATATTAGTGCTGGTTCTGTAGACGTGGGCACACTGCTCTTATATTAAACTGTCACAACCAGAAAGAATGTCTGGCCGTCTGGGCCACAGTGAGAACAGACGTCTGGCCCAAGGACATGTGCTGACATCAACTCCCATGAATATTCTACTCTGAAATGAAACCTATAATTGTCTGGTGGTGTGTGTGTGTGTGTATGTCAGGCAGATGGAAGTGAAGCAAATTTATCTTCTCTTATACCGGCCTATAATACGTAATATAATATATTTGGACTCAGTGTAATCAAATAAAGCTCTATTTTATAGATGCAACGCAATATATAACTTGACAAACATGACTTATAGTGAGTACAAGTTTATCTGGCTGTTTATTTTAGCATGAATGTTTGTGCTTATTCAATTCAGTTTTGTACTGCATTACATAGTAGTTTAAATATACAATGAAGTCACATAAATATCAACCATTTGAACTGAAATGCGCATTTTATTTCTCTAGATGTTGCAGACCCTGAACTTTTGAAAGAAAACTTTCTTGTTCTTTCCCCAAATGTCCCGCCCCTTTTAAGAGTTCCAGGTGCTCTGATTGGACCACAGAGACGCTGATGATCAGGAGGTTTGCTGTCTGTCTCTTTCTCTCTTTTTCCTCTGAACTGCATCTGCTACAGCTGTAATACATTAACCATGTCAGATTCGCTTTTATTAAATACAAATTAGATTCCTGGAGCTTTGCAGCTGCTGCATCTGTGCTAAAGGAATATTGAGCTTCCTGATACTCTGTATGTATTGTTCATTTGGCAATCGTTTTAAACTCTTGCTGTGACGAGGAATGTAAACACATATTTCCTTAACAGGTGGTTCTTCTAAATTTCTCTGAGCTCTATGTATTGGATCATATTTTAAGTAATATATTACTTCAAAAACATTAAAAAATCATACTGACCCAAACTTTTGAACGGTAGTAGCCCCATCACCACCTCGGTGCGCATTATTTTCCAAGAGTTCAAGGCTCCAGGTCAATTAGTTCGCTTATACTACGGTTACCACATCGATCAGATGATATATTTCAAGGCACTCGTTCGGTTTTTCTCCTTTAACCGCTATTGTGAGTACAATTTGTTTCTTAGGCATAATTCCAAAACGGCATTTCAGACTTGATAACGGAGGACACACCGTAATTTTGTGTGAAAAACGAATGATCTGACGTTTTTATCCCATTGTCTATTATATTTATTTATTTCACCAGTGTAGCTTTGGTTATTTTGCTGTTGTAAGACCTTTGAAATAGATGAAATTGTGTGGCGAAGTGATATGGATATGTAATGCGGTTGAAAACTGCCTGGAAATACGTTCGCCGTGCGTTTCCCTGAAAATAATTGCACACTTTAGAACGTTCGTTAGCCAATCAGATTAGTGCACCCGAAAAAATGAAAATTGTTATTAATTACTCACCCTCATGTCCTTTCAAACCCGTGAGGCCTTCGTTCATCTTCAGAACACAAATTAACATATTTTTGATGAAATCCAAAAGCTTTCTGGCCCTGAAAAATGACTTTATTTAACAATTTCTTCTCTTCCGTATCATTTTTCACCACCATTTCCGAGAGTACCACAACACATGCCAACGTTTTGAGGTAGAACCTGGATGTTGCTGTCTGTTGAGGGTCAAAAAGCTCTTGGATCTCTAGACTGATATTTTCCATCTCATCTGTTTTCATATATCAGGAGTTTATGATTTCAGTATGGCCCTTGTCTTTAAGAAAGTGCTCTTTAGTAATCAACATCCGTCTGAGTGGCTTAGGTTAGTCGGAGGTCTGTAATGTTGAGAATTGTTTGTCTTTGTTTCTGTCAAGCTGCATTAATACTCTTAACCTCAGTAGCTGTTCATTCTTTGGCCGTCTTTCCATTCAAGCTTCAAATTTTTAATGTCTTGCCCTTAACAGATGCTCACTTGATCAAACAGGATTCTTATACAGATGGTACATACAGATAATGTTAATTCCAGGCACACAACGCTGAAGTAAAAGCCTTCAAGAGATCAGAAGTGTCTGGAATTTTCACATTAACAGTTTAGAGGAACATGTACAGTATATTAAAACCTTTTTCTTAAAGTTGTGATGAAGTGGAAGTAGCAGTAGTTATATTCTTATGTATTGTTGCATAAATCCAAGTGAATGAATTTTTGAAAGCTAAAAAACGTAGGACTTGGTTCAGTTGTTGACTTGATGGAGGCAGATCTACAGTAAATGTGATCTTGGAGTCAATTGTGAATTGTAGTAAATGGATGGACCAGAAAATCTTGATTTTGATTAAAAATTGAGATCAAGACAAAATTTATAACTGAAACATCCATGGATGATTGTTTGCAATACAATCAATAGCATGCATTTATGTGGATTTTCATTGCATGGTAAATTTATATGCATAGAATTACTTATGTAGTTCCAAATGAAATTTGAAAATAGACATATTATGTAAGCGCAAAGACATTCAAGTAGATTTAATTCCTCTTTTATGATTATGAAAACTGACATACTGTAGTGGCAGGGTTTCAGTCAAATCCCCTACACCTCTTTATGTAATTTAATTTGCATCACTCTTTTTTTTCCCTTACAATAGACAATTATAGTAGACATTGCACAAAGCAGCTCAGGAGAAATTAACAGCTTGACAGAAATTAAGTGTGAAATTGCTTCAGCAACAGGTACATGATAAGGTTATAATTGTTTGCCAATGAATACCAAAGCCATTTCCCCCCCAAAGAGGATTGTTTTTTTTTAAGTGAAAAGCAGCCTGAGAGTTTAGCATAAAAGAACAAGCGGAAGCAGAGCCTGTAGTGGTCAATGTGACCACTGTCGTCCCCGTGGCCAACTGGTACAGTGCCAGCCTAAACGCATTCAGATTGTTGTCATCCTTGTGTTTGTCCTCTGACCTCTGGAGTGCAGTGAGGCTAACTGCTTTTGAAGTCAGGGTCAGGGTTCAGTCTGCTCAGCAGATGTCTCTGAGAGTTTAGGCAGGAGTGAGGGATGATTTGCATGTTTTTTACAATGCAACAGGAAATGGGTGACATTATTCCTGGGTTTTTTCACTTTGGCCTTGAGCTTGTCCGCCTGAATCTTTTTTAAATGCACAGTCACAATTACTGTTATAGATGCAGACATTCACAAAAAAAACACCATCTAGGAGGTTGGAGAGGCAATATTCGGAGTGCAGCTGAACTGGAGAGTCATGGTGGGTTCATTTGGCTTCCTGCTGATGGGAGACCCCCCTGCCCTGTCAGAGATCGAGGGAGAGCTATTTAGGATTCTAGAGGGCAGTTAAATGATGGCCTGGCTGTGCTAAGTGTGTAAATTTGTACCATTTCCATCAATTATTAAAGCTCCCCATGGACCGCTAACACCAAGTGGATTTATCATGCTTTGGAATACCCATGACACTGCTTCTCATTTCACTTAATAGCCCCCACTTTCTTAAAGAAATAGTTCATGTTGTCATCATTTATTCACCTTCATGTTGTTTCAATTCTGGTTGACTTCCTTTCTGCTGTAGAACATAAAAGGAGATGTTTTGGACACTGTGGTTGTAACTCTTTTAGCATGCATTTACAATAAACGCTTCAAGATTCAAAAAGGACACAAAAGTATGGCCAAACCTGCAGAAATTAAAAATAAATGACCCTGGACCACAAATCCAGTCTTAATTAGTATGGGTATATTTGTAGCAATAGCCAAAAATACACTGTATGGGTCAAAATTATCATTTTTTCTTTTATGCCAAAAATCATTAGGATATTAAGTAAAGATCATGTTCCATGAAGATATTTTGTAAATTTCATACCATAAATGTATAACTTTTTTTTATTATTATTATTAGTAATATGCAGTGCTAAGAAGTTCATTTTGACAACTTTTCTCAGTATTTTGTTAATTTCTTGCACCCTCAGATTCTACATTTTCAAATGGTTTCAGATATTGTCATGTCATGTCCTTATTTATTCAGTTTTCAGATCATGTATAAATCTCAATTTCAAAAAACTGACTGGTTTTGTGGTCCAGGGTCACATATAAATAAATAATATAAGTGAATGTAATAAATAAATGTAGAAATGATTTGATAAAACAAATATAATTAATTTGTAATAAATGTAATCCTGAATTTATTTTTATGATCTTTTCCGTTTTTTTGTATTCTTTTTAAATGTTTATTTTATTTTTAAATGACTTTTATATGTACACTGCTATTCAAAAGTTTGGGGAAGCAGATCTACAGTAAATGTGATCTTGGAGTCAATTGTGAATTGTAGTAAATAGAAGGATCAGAAAATCTTGATTTTGATTTAAAAATTGAGATCAAGACAGAATTTATAACTGAAACATCCATGGATGATTGTTTGCAATACAATCAATAGCATGCATTTATGTGGATTTTCATTGCATGGTAAATTTATATGCATAGAATTACTTTTGTAGTTCCAAATGAAATTTGAAATGTAAATGTTTATTTACTTATTTTTTTTCTTTTATTTTTAAATGACTTCTATATGTACACTGCCATTCAAAAGTTTGGGGAAGCAGATCTACAGTAAATGTGATCTTGGATGTATTTTTCACTGCATGTGAACATGATATGTAGTGTGACAGCGGCATTGTTTGTCGGACATAGCAACATTAAGTAAGGAGGGTGGGTTTTTCCGAAGGGTCATAAAATATCGTCTACATTTGAAGGACATTTTCACCAGAAGACAAAAAAAAGTGTTAAAATGAACACTTTTCCTTTCCCAGCAAACCAGCTGTATTAAAACCCCCGTCATTCGACTAACGAGATGAATCCATTGACAGGACACTAATGAAGTAACAGCGATTCAGGAATCTGAAGACAACTTAATTATCTAACAGTCCTTACTTTTTACCCCTGTATTAGGCTAGCGCTAACACCCCTTCTCTCTCTCTTGTTAAGAGCCTTTGTTTCAGGGAATTGATCCAGAATGAGAGTCCATGCAGCTTCTTGAGATGCCACAGCGCAAGATTAATGTTCAAGGAGTTCCAGGATCTCACTTTACTCGCACTCCGAGCAGGAAGTGTCCTGCAGATGGGCTCCACGCGGCTTTGACGGCTTAGTTGCACCACCTCCCCGCTGTGCAACATGATGCTACCTGCGACTGGCTCTCCGAGGACTTAGGGGGGTTGTCGGATGTGTCAGCCCCCGCTGAGCCGACAGGTGCAGGTGCGTTCCATCTTGGTGATAATGACGAGGGTGGGGATTTTGACAGCTGGACCCTCGGACATCTTCCAGACGGGCGTCCCGGTGCACCTGTGGAGTCTGAAAGCGCTTTGGAAAGATGTATGTGCGCGCTTGTCCGTGCAGCCCTTCTCCTCTATCCGCTTTCCGTGGGGGACCTTCACCCAAAACATACTAATTAATTTCTTTGTTTTACTAATTAACGCCTTCTTGGCCCGCGTTAGCATGTATGCTAATCTGTGGCTCAGAGCAACTTGATGACTCGAGACGCGATTAATGGCTGCCTGTCAGGTCTGTCCCTAGCAGGGACTTTAGCAGTGCTCTGTGTAATATTAATAAATTACGTTAGGCTGATATTTCATCTATTCTTACAGGGATTGTACCTTTGAATTATAGAAGAGCATCACGAGGGGAAGTAGCTAGCCTGCACTGTAAAAACGAACATAATAAAGAACAAAGGGCTAGTAGGCACTCCTTCAAACTGACATTAGATCTTAATTTGGGTCGCAATATAAAGCGACGTAGGCAAATCTACAGGGTCCAAATACACAGTTTCGTGGCCCCATTAGTGATAAGTGCTCATGTTCTGCTGATAGATGCTTGTGTATTAGACTCCACTCCGGCCCTCATGGGAAGTATGAATGATTCACGGCGAACAGTGGCTTTTGTATGTAAAAGCAGACCCTGAATGAAAAGACACGCTCTTGCTGTGCTGACATTGATTCCATTAAACATGCTTAATATTTTAACAGACAGATAATACTTGGAATGTGTGTTATGTTCCTGTTCACGCCATGAGAATTTAATGTATTACCTGAAATCGCTCCAGTTTGTACACGCCATCGGTTTAAAATAAAAAACAGCTGTGATGCAGCGCAGAAGGTGAAAAATGACTGGGAATAGCATGTATACTGAGAATGATATTGTTTTTTCTGATGTTAAGTCAATAATTCACCCATGCAGATCCTGAAAGCGGTATGTGTTCGGAGATATTACTGAGACTGCAATATGTTGTTCATTCCATATGTTTGATATGGCTTGGTGAGCAATACAGTTGACAGTGTAGATAAAAAGCACTGCTTTTTCCCTGGAACAGTACCGAATAACACGTCGACTTGCTCCATTTTTGTCCTGCAGTTTTCCCTTTGAGGGACCAGGGGGCTTTTTCTGTAATGTGATAACAATCAAACTGATGAAATAGAAAACCTGTTTGTGTCATTTGGGGGAAACACACCCACAAATTGTTTTATTTTCTTCTCCCTTTTCTTTTGATTTCAGACAAATCTGCTGTGGATTAGGTGATACATCGGATGAAGGCGCGCTTAACCAAGCGTCTGTCCCACGAAGAATGTGTGAAAGAAAGAAGGTGTGTCATTATTTATTTGGATCAATCACGGCGGTGTCGGCGGAATGGGACTCTATCCGAAATCACTGATACACGAACGTACTTTCACATTTCCTGAAATGTTCTCTGTTAACCTGATTCACCGTTTCTGGCACGTTTCCCTATTTTAACCTGATTGGGCGGCTGTTGTGTATAATAGCTCTTGAGAGACCTGTAGCTTTTGGAATCATTCCAGTTTTTTTTAAGGATACAGCAGTCTTTAGATGCTTCTCAGAGCCTCTTATTTGTGTTGACGTAAGTGTGCAATTGGAAAAAAAAAAGCGTACAGGGTGACTATGATTTTGCCAAGTAAGCCGTGTTCCTAGATCAACATCCCTGTTGGGCCCACAGAGAAATAAAATACCTATCCACCAATCAGATTTTAATGTAGAGCGAGGAGCTTGAACAACATTCAATAACACTTTACAATAAATATATTATGAACAAAACTTAACAACAAAAATAATAAATAAACAAGACTTCATTTTAACATTTACTCTCCTGATTCAGTCCTATGCAAAGTAATATGGAAACTAGAAATCCACTGCACAGCAAAAATTTGTCTATAAATTTGTTTTTATAATAACAAAAAAAAAAATTAGATAAAGTTTAACTCGCACACGCCAAAAGTGGTGAAAAGTTACATCTGAAATGGGTTTCAGAAGTGGGTTATAGCGCCACCTATAAAATTTCAGTGAAGTGCCCCTCAAGCTATGTTTCACATGCAAGTATGAAATTTGGTAGACACATGTAATGCACCAATACCTACAAAAAAGTCCCCAGGTACAGGGAAGTCTGTTATTTTGAATTTTCTTTGCAAGTTGTGTCGTTTTTGCCATTTCAGGCGTATTTAAACAAACTCCTCCTAAAGATTTAAACAGATCAACAGCAAATTTGGTGAGTGTAATCTAAAGCCCTTTGTGACGTTAAATTGCGAAGATCTTGAATTTTCGTTGAAGGGCGTGTCCATGGTGGCCTGACAAACTTCAATGTTTCGCCATGAAAAAGGAAGTTGTTATAATTTAGGCATACAATGTCCGATCTTCACCAAAATTCACGTTTGATAAGAGTCCTGTCCTGAACACATGCCCATATTCAGTTATAGCCACAGCACCACCTGCTGGCAACAGAAAGTGGCATGTTTTACGCCCCTACAGGCTCCTAGAGATTTTATGACATCAACATTAGATTTTGTCAGTCAACTCTAAAGGCCTTTGTGATGTTAAATTGCGAAGGTCTTGAGTTTTCATTAAAGGGCGCGTCTGTGGCGGCCTGACAGTTCAATGTTGCACCATGGGAATACAATATGTTGTACTGTAGCTCCAACCATACAATGTCTGATCCTTCTGACCTTAGACAATATCCAGCTGCGAGGGCCCTTTCAATGCTCAATTTTTGTTTTATATTTGTAATTTAATATTAACCTAGATTAATAAAATGCTCGAAAAAGTGTTGTTTATTGTTAGTGATATCTAATGCATTAATGTATCCAGCCGACTCTTTGCAGGGAGTTTGACTTGACAGGCAATTTGACCAATCATAATGTAGAATCTGCCATTTCTAACCAAAAAACAATCCAGACTGGAGACCAGGGTTGCCAGGTGTTCACAACAAAACCCACACTGAAAACTAGCTCAAATGCTTTTTGAAAATGCATGTTTTTTGGCAGGGTTCCCCTGGAAAAATCTCACTCCAGGGGGTAAATATCACGTTATTGGGGTCGCTTCAACCCGCGGAAACAGTGTTAAAGTAGCCCGATTCCACAGGAAAATCACAGACTTGGCAACACTGCTCGAGAGTAGATTAACATTGGTAGACTTGAACTTGTGTGTGTATTGATGTTTTTCCATGGTTCAAACAAGATACCTTCAGATGTTCATTCATGTTTATTTCATGTTTATTTCAAATGATTGGTTCACGTGCCGCTTAAACTGAGGCGCAACAGCAATCTGTCATGACACATTAAAGAGCCACAAAATGGTATTTTTTGATTGAATTTCTTTTAAAAAATTACTAAACATGAAATCTGAGACTTTGTTTCATGCCTAAAGTAACCTGCTTTGTCTTGTCTGACGGTGCATTGTCAATTTCTTCAGTTTCCTCCTCGCTCCGCAATGTATTTTTCACTGATGTGTTGGGTGAAATGGCTTGTCAGACATAGCAACAGTAACAAAAGAAGGGCGTGTGTTTGCAAAGGTTGTCAATTTCATCTGATTTTACCTTTACTTATTTATCCAGGGACTTAACTTTCCTTGAAATAGGACTATAAGGACTAGAATATTGACATAATTTAGTTCCAGAACATTTTTTTTTTAAATCACTGTCACCAAGATACAAATTTATTTCAGAGAGTGTGTGAATTATACTTGTACATGCATATAAATACACATACACCCTCACCACCTGATGTCATATCTTGCACTGCTCTCCATAACCTGCGTAAATGTTCAGCACCCACTCGCTTCAGGTGATCTACTGTATATGCATATGCATGCAGTTGTTCCCTAAAATACTATTTGAGACAAACCATGTAGCCAAGGACAGAGTGAAAGATGTGCAGGTATTCCAGAAGCCTCTGGAGCTCTCGGACCCCAGGTTAATTCAGACTCAGTTTAGAGACTTCTGATGGGTCACCTTGGTACTTTCCGGTCCAGTGTGTCCACACACCATCTCACAGTGTCCCGTGGGAAGAGCCATGGATCAGCTGACAGATGATATTGTTTTTCCTCCGTAAAAGCACCTCCCTATGGTAATTGCTCATTGTGGATTTGAATTTCATCAGGAAAATATGCCTTTAAGGGCCTTTACTATTAAAAATAGGGCTGTAATGATGTAATGTGAGCATTCTAGTTATGTCTTGTGGTGTACATTGGATATGACATTGCAAGCAAGTGATGCAACACAGCAAATCCAAAATAACTGCAGTGCTTTATGCTTAATTTAAAAGCATTTTTTAGGGCTTGTTGCCATTACTTTGACTTACATAGACTATTTTAAATGGCTCATGCACATTACGGAATTGTCAGTGATTAGGACTGATTACAAACCACTGTAAACAAACGTAAAATAAAATGCAAAAATAAAAGTGCATTTATAGAACTTTCAAAAGTTAAACTTGCAGATTAAAGCAAGTATTTGTTATTTGTTTTAGTTTAATGTGTTATTATATTATGGGTAGCGGACTCGTATATTAGCCAGAAGCAATGGATTGAAGTTCAAAATGTCTTCATGATGGGTTTGTTTATGACAAACATGCAGCTTTTCACTTCACAAGATGCTAATTGGTGGATCGGATTTGTGTGGATTATTGTGATATTTTTATCAGCTGTTTGGGCTCTCTGACGGCACCCATTCACTGCAGAGGATCCAATGGTGAGCAAGTGATGTAATGCATTTCTCCAAATCTTTATTGATGAAGAAACTCATCTAGATCTTGGATGGCCTGAAGGTGAGTAAACTTTCAGAAAATTTTCCTTTTGGGGTAAACTGTTTCTTTAATTATTCTTTTTTTAAATTTGACTACAAAAAACCTTGCAATAGCTTGATTATTCAATGCATATAAAGATACTTTCTGATGTATCTAAATAGAGTCAGCATTTTTCACAGTTAGTTGACCATAGCATACATTGCTAAATTTCAATTTCTGACCAACAGTAAAACACAATCAGCTGAGGTTACAAGGTGAAAACGCATGAATACCAACATCAATCTTCTCCTTTTCTTTCAGCTAGTAGTTTATTTCAAGGCACTCTGTCTTTTTCTGGCTCTCTGTCTCACACACTTTTTCTCTTGCTCTTCTAACAAAACTGGTCAAGTAAACGTAATAGACTTTGGCAGGGTTGTGTTGTCAGATCCCAGAGCCCCAAACAGTAGAAGGGGCAGCCAGAGGGGACATGACCGGTGGGAGAGAGGTCTGGCTGGGTTAGCTGAACTATGCTTTGGCCTCCTTCAGCTGATGGAGCGGTTTCTTCCAGGTGCCACCAGCGGAGACTCTAGCCCCTCGGACATCTCCGACAAGGATTTTTCTAGAACGTTGTAGGAGCAGAAATAGCCAGGTGTGAGCAGAAAGAGGAAGCAGTCTGTAGTTAACCAGCACCACTCCTCTGAATTCATCTAATACTGCTGGGTCCAGAGAACTGCTCAGAATCACAAGAAGGTATTGATCTATATTTCTCTCCGATTTATTTTGCTAGGCACTTGTGGAGGTGAGAGGTGTTTCCGCTAGCTTCAGCCAACATCGAAATTCTTTCTCTTGATGCGCAAGGAAACCTGATGAGGTTTAAAAACAGATTGCTGTAAAACTAGAGAAAAGAACAGACACTGGTGTTGTGTCTTAGCCCTTATGCTAAGTAATGCTCCATTTAAAAGAAACTGTATAACAATATCAACAATATGTTTTCTTTGCGCACAAAATATTTCTCGTAGCTTAATTACAGTTGAACCACCTATGTCACATGGACTGTTGAGCGTTTGTTGCATTGCTGTGTGTGCAGCGTCAGAAACCTGTCAGGTTTCATCAGAAATATCTTAATTTGTCTTACAGGTTTGAAACAACAATGGCAGAATTTTCATTTTTGGGTGAACTCTCCCTTTATTCATTGAATTAGCTTAAAGGCAAATGTCTACTATTAAATACATACTGGATTTGGGTTTTCAAATTGTAGCTTTACTATATTTGTGCTACTGCATTTGATAAAAGTTGGAAATTCAAGCTTTCTGAGTTGAATATAATGTAGCATCAGTAGTCATTTAGCACACTTTTTACAGTACACTTGTTACACAATCCCCCTAGAGTGATTACCGTCTGGTAACCAGACCAGAATAGAATCAGGAAATGCTGCATGCCAGATTTAAACCCACATCTCCAACATGAACATTATAGCTCAGTAGGTCTGAGAATGCGCGCTAGCCAGTTGGCGGACATTACCAGTTCTCCCTGTCTCACTGGAGTAGCACTGTTGAATGTGTGTGAATCTTGTATACAGTATTTGCATACTTTGCTCCAGATTTTCCATGGAGTGTGTGTTCATGTGTGCTACAGGCATGGCTAAGTGGTAAATCTGAACGTGTCGCTCTGGCACTGGCATGGCGGGGTGTTCTGTGCATGTACCCGTCTGTGATTGAGAAGTATGTCAGAAGGCCCTGTGTATGTCAGGCTGATCCATTCAAAAGAGAGATTTATACGCTTGTCAGATGCTTCGTCGTGGGAGCCAGACACTGTCTGAACAACCCGTCAGTCCCTTTGCCAGCCTTCACTCTCTGTTTCTGATTTTCAGGATGCTTTCCTTCATCTTTTCAAGTGTTTTTATTTAAATCTTCTCATGTCCCTTTTATCATTTCTAGCTTTCTAGCGTTTTAGTGTTATAGTGAAATACAGTTGAAGTCAAAAGTTTACATACACCTTGAAGAATCTGCAAAATGTTAATTTTACCAACATAAGAGGGATCATACAAAATGCATGTTATTTTTTTACTGACCTGAATAAGATATTTCACATATATGACCTTTACATATTATAGTCCACAGTGAAATTAATAGTTGTTTATAAAAATGACTTTGTTCAAAAGTTTAGAACGCTTGATTCGCTTGATTCTTAATACCGTGTTGTTACCTGAATGATCCACAGCTGTGTTTTTTTGTTTAGTGATAGTTGTTCGTGAGTCTCTTGTTTGTCCTGAACAGTTAAACTGCCCGCTGCTCTTCAGGCCACACAATTGTTTTGGTTTTTCAGCATTTTTGTGTATTTTAATCCTTTCCTACAATGACTGTATGATTTTGAGATCCATCTTTTCACACTGAGCACAACTGAGGAACTCATATTCACTATTACAGGAGGTTCAAATGCTCACTGATGCTCCAGAAGGAAACACAATGCATTAAGAGCCAGGGGTGTAAACTTTTTGAATTTAAAGATCAGGGTAAATTTAACCTGTTTTGTCTTCTGGGAGACATGTAAGTATCTTCTGTAGCTTCTGAAGGGCAGTACTAAATAAACCAATAAAAAATATATTTAGGCAAAATAAGGAAAATGTACACATCTTCATTCTGTTCAAAAGTTTACACCCCCGGCTCTTAATGCATCATGTGTTTTTTTTTCTGGAGCATCAGTGAGTGTTTGAACCTTCTGTAATAGTTGCAATTGAGTCCCTCAGTTGTCCACAGTGTGAAAAGGTAGATCTCAAAATCATACAGTCGTTGTTAGAAAGGGTTCAAATACACAAAAATGCTGAAAAACCAAAGAATTTGTGGGACCTGAAAGATTTTGCGGAAGAACAGGGGCAGTTCAGCTGTTCAGGACAAACAAGGGAGTCATGAACAACTATCACTAAACAAAAAAACACAGCTGTGGATCATTCATGTAACAACACAGTATTAAGAATCAAGTGTATGTAAACTTTTAAACTTTTTCAACTGTATGTAGTAGAAAAACCATGAAAGGTTTACATTATTTAAATAATTCACATAATTTTATACATATTTTGGGCTATGGGGGGTGCCATTATATCGATGACTTGAAATGGTTGCACTCGTAAACTATTGGCACTACCTGTTGCTATTTTTACCGCAACACAACTCTGAAAATAAAATACTGATACTATCACCACAGCTACTGAAAGCGCTCACAGGTGGCGATGGATATAAGTGTATAGGCTTAAACCAAATGTACCATTGATTTTTTTTTTTTTTTTTTTTTTTTTCATCACAGTAAGTCTAAACACTCCCCGGATGTCGAGTGAAATCTGTGCAGAGAAAGCCCTTTAGTGGCTGTAGCGTCATGACAAGTGTTGACATGTTTACTGTACATCCTGCCAGGATGGCATCTAGTGTTTCTTGTCTCTGCCGTTTGTTAGCTCTTTCAGTAGCTGTGGTCTACTAAAAGCCTCAAAGGCATCAGGGCTGAAGCGGAGAGAACAAAGACACGTCTTTAGGAAGTTTTATTTGTCCATAGGCTTCTTCCCATTCTTTTCTCATCATCTTATCGCTAGGAAAGCAGTGAAGACTACGAACTGAAAATTACAACTAAAAGCTGCACAATGTGACATTGTATCAGTATTTTTTTTTCCGAGTTGTGTTGTGGTAAAAACTGCAACAGGTAGTGCTAGTAGCTCACAGAGTGCAACCATTTCACGTCATTGAAATAATGGCACCCCCCCAATAGTCCAAAATATGTATAAAATGGATTTTTTTAATTACAAATATCTTTTCATGGGTTTTCTACTACATATTTCAGTAAGAGACATTAGAGTGTGTCTCAAAAAACACATTTTATGTGAAACATATTACCATCTGAGATCGTATTCAATCATTCAGAATGGTATAGCACAACCTTATGGTTGGTAACGGCTGATGAGAAGTTCACAAGTTTGTGCTGTCCGATCAATGGCACGTGGGAGCTAGCAAATCAGTTTTTGATCCTGTTGTGATGTGATCGCGTAACTGTGAAACACACACACACCCACACTGCAGCGAGTGAGGGCTTTACCTGCAACACAGCACCCCATCTCAGCGTAATCAATGAGGCACTTTTTAATTAGTTTGAACAAGCCTGCGTGACTTAGCCGCTGCTCCGTACACAAATACACACACACTCTCATGCACCTGATGGTGTGTACCAGAGCTCTCCGTGATACTCCAGATAAGAGTGCGATCTTTGTAAACTCCTTCTCGTTGTAAAATAATTGCAGGTTGATAAAGAAAGAGACATTGATTTCTGGACGCAAAATGAGGATAATTGTGGTACGCGTACAGACTTGATGTGCAGCCATGAGGGTGTTTATTATATAAGCACTACATGCAGATTGGATGAATGTTGTATTTGTTTCACTGTAAACGTGAGGGGTTGTCCTGGGCGCTGTTGCTATAATTGCTAATTTTCCAAATGATTAAATTCAAGGAAACAACGTTTCTTTATCCTATAAAAATGGTAGCAGCTGTTATACATCAATGTGGTTAAATAAAGTACAGTATGTGCTTAACTCTGTGATTTATAAATATTCAGATGGCAATAAAAAAGTGGTTCAGGACAGTTGGGGGATTTACAAACATGCATTTTGTGGCTCATAAATATGTATGAAATGACACAACTGTAACCGTTTAGCTATTTTTAGCACTTAATCTGTATTAGATAAATACATTAGATATGTAAAAAAAAAAAACAAAACATTTTGCTGCCACTAGTGGTAATCGCAGAAGGATTTTACAGTGAATTGTATGTATAGTTTCGCAAAAAAAGAAGCTATTTTGCCTTAATGAGCCTGGGTTGTATGATGGTCTATTAAGCATCATTTCCTTTCTTAAACTTGATATCTTCCTGTTTTTTTCATTCTCCTAGTTCTTTGCCTTTCATTAGGGTCTCTGGAGCATTTGCTATTGCTTTGAACAGACTCTACCACTAACAACAGAGGTGGTGGTCCATTTACGGTAAGTCGATTTGTTATGGTGCCCTTGTGATGAAACTGCTTGTTTAAAGAAAAAAAAGAAAGTTTTTAAGAAGAGCATTAATGCGCCACAGAGCAAGCGACTTGATGGAAGTCTGCTCTATTTGAGCAAGAAAAAAAAAAAAAATGAAAGCAGGAAGTGAGACGCTGTCAACATTCTCCCATGACGCCCCCTGTCACATCAAGCCCACATTAACTGACAACGTAGCTGTTTTAGAGAAGAGCTATTTCGAACAAGAGCATCTCTCTAGAGGAGCCCCTTCTTTAAACCGCTGAACAAGTACAAACAGCACAGTTACAGACTGTTGAGAACAAGAGAGAAGACAGAGAGAGGGAGAGAGAAAAATACATGAGATAAAGCCCTAGTTGTAGAGATAGGAGCCTTGTGATTGTCTATTTTTGTTCTGTGTGGACTGGCACTTCTGTATGTTATTTAGCTGACAGTGCTAATGCTATTGTGGTACTTAGCACAACAAAGATGTCAGCTGGCCAAAAATCAAAACATGGAAAGTTGGAAAAAGTTCTGATTGAATTTCGATTGATTTGATATCAGTTTTCCAACTCTGGATGTGAGTATGAATGAGCCAAATCTGTCCGTCACAGGATAGTCCATCAGTTTTAAATGGATAGTTCATTCAAAAATGAAAATTCTGTCATTAATTACTCATCCTCATGTTGTTCCAAACCTGTAAGACCTTTGTCATCTTCATAACACAAATTAAGATATTTTTGATATCTACCACACTGTGGTACCACACTACCACACTCAAGGCCCAGAAAGGTAATAAGGAATTTGTTAAAAATGTTAAACCACTGATGTCACATGGACTATTTTAATGATGTCCTTACTACCTTTCTGGGCCTTGAACATGGTGGTTGTGTTGCTGTCTAAGCAGGGTCAGAAGGCTCTCAGATTTCATCAAACATATCTTAATTTGTGTTCCAAAGGTCTTACGGGTTTGGAACGACATGAGGGTGAGTAATTAATGACAGAATTTTTTGGGTGAACTACCCCTTTAAGACTATGTTCACATACAGTAGCAGCATGATAAGGTGCTAAATATGGTTACATTCAAACAAATTTGGCTTTCAACAAACATACCAATCACATTTTACAGTATAATCCAGCTGACGTTATTATATTTTTTGGGCACACAATCTGCACATTCACAGGCCAGTTTTAACACATGTATGTCTCTCCATTGATAATTTGTCTGGAATTGAATGCATATTTAGTGGATCCACTACTTGGCAATACTCACAATTTGCAATTATATGATGAAAATCTGCACTGTTAACTTCCCCTTATTTTCAAAATTAAACAGCAATGTTTTAATCAGAGATCTTTGTCAGGCACTAAAAACATTGCTGTTTTATTGTATTTAAATTTTTTCCCCTCTTTTCTGCTTAACACTTACAATTTGGCAATTTCTGCAAGGAACTAGTTGAAGATAGAAAATGCCGGTGGAAACAACAACAATGGAGATGCATGTAAAATTAAAAGTAATTATAGTTTTTTTTTTATTTATTTAGTAATTTTGTTTAATTAAAGGAGAACTCCACTTCCAGAACAATTTACAAATAATTTACTCACCCCTTTGTCATCCTGGATGTTCATGTCTTTCTGTCCTCAGTCGTAAAGAAATTATGGTTTGGTATGGTCAAAATCGGGGCACCAATCAAGTCCATTATATGGAGAAAAATCCTGAAATCCTCAAAAACCATAATTTCTTCACAACTGAAGACAGAAAGACATGAACATCTTGGATGATAAGGGGGTGAGTAAATTATTTGCAAATTGTTGTTCTGGAAGTGGACTTTTCCTTTATTTATTTTTTTTGCATTTAATTTTAATCAGTTTTTGCTTGATTTATGCAATTTATGTAGTTTAAGTGTTTCAGGGCAGAGAAAGTTATCAATTTTGGTTGCCATTTACCCATTTTCCACAAGGTTGATATGATTCTTTAGGGCCTTACTGAAAAGTCTATAACATACTTTGGTTAAATTTTCTCAATGGTAGTGTAAAACAACACCCTTTTCACACTTTTAAAAATAAAGGTGCTTCACGATGCCATAGAAGAACCTTTTTTGTTTAAATGGTTTTTCATAAAGAACCTTTAACTTCTGAAAAACCTTTCTATTTCACAAAAGGTTGTTTGTGGCGAAAGAAGGTTCTTCAGCTTATAAAAAGGTAAGAAAGAGATGTTTTTTTAGAGATCTGAATGGTTCTTTGTGGAACCTAAAATGATTCTTCTATGGCACTCCACCCCAAAATGAAAATTTTGTCATTGATCACTTACCCCCATGTCATTCCAAACCTGTAAAAGCACAAATTAAGATATTTTTGATGCATTCTGACAGCTCTCTGACCCTTCCATAGACAGCAATGTAATTAACACGATCAATGTCCAGAAACGTACCAAGGAGATCAGTAAAATAATCCATGTCACGTCAGGGGTTAAGCCGTAATTTTACGAAACCTACGAGAATACTTTCTGTACACGAAGAAAACAAAAATAACAAATTTATTCAACAATTGGTCTCCTCTGCATCACTGTAGCGTTATTTTGAAACGTATCCCCCTGAACGCAAATGGCATATGCTGTTCTGTGTCAGCTGTGACACACAGATACGTTGTTTTGTTCTAATCAAAGCGTAATTAAACATAGACAATGTATCTGCGTGGAGCAGCTGACACAAAACAGCATATGCCATTTGCGTTCAGGGGTTATGCTCCAAAATGGCGCTACGGTGATGCGGAGGAGACAAATTATTGAATAAAGTCGTTATTTTTGTTTTCTTTGCGTACAAAAAGTATTCTTGTAGCTTCGTAAAATTATGGTTGAACCCCTGAAAAGTCACATGGATTATTTTACCGATCTCCTTGCTACGTTTCTGTATGTTGATCGTGTTGATTTGGACTGTTTACAGCTCACTCATGGAAGGTCTAAGGTAAAACGGCAGTGTCAATCAACTATCGTAAGCTTGATCAGAGAAAGGGGTTATTATTTATGGGAATTAAAAAAAAAACACTGGGTGGATTTTCATCATTATAGGGTGGTTGTGTACACACACTGCAAAGACACATTTCAGTTCAAACAACATGTAAAAGTGAATTTTGAATCCGATGACCCCTTTAACAATAACGTTTTGTGCTATCATTTGCAGGTCAGGGCGAAGTACCACAAAGTGTGAGTTTTGGTCAGTAAGGTAGTACAATTGCCATGCACAAAATGTAATGGCAAACAGAAAATTGAAGCATACCACAAGAAACACCATTTTACTGAAGACTCAGCTTTGAGTCTTAAAATGTGTTGTTACAGTATTTTGCATTTACACAGTAGCAATGTTTGAAATACACTTGAAAACCTTGCTTTATTTGGCATTCGAGAGGACAATGATAGTCTGAGGTTTGTCAATGGAAGCTGGCACAATGCTTAAGCAGTCTTGGCTGAGATGTACCTGGTAGTCTATTTTAAACTTTATAATGCTAAATGTACTTCAGTGTTGCAAGCCATGAACTGACTAAGAGAAGCTTTCTTTAGGGGTGTCTTTAGCTGTGTATGAGCTAATTTTGAAGGGTCAATTATTATTTTTTTTTTTTCTCTTCACTCTTATTGCCATAGCATGATGCAATATCATATGCAAGGTACTGGGTAGAACTTTGTCAGTGACAGGGGTTCCAATTCATGGGCTTATTCAGTGCGAACCTCGGCATTATCTAACACAACACTCTTCAGTCAGTTAGCATGGTTAGTGTGTTCTCCACATAGACGGATCAATACTTGCTTGCATCTTTGATGCACCTGTAACAGACTTGTTAGTTGGCTCCTGGCTAATGTACTGTGCTGCTCAACCCCTTTGGTAGATGATGGGTGAAAACACTGGTCCAGCTCTGGCAGCTGTGAGTAATAACGTGTTTACAAGTCAGTGCATGTTCACCATACTCCCCCAACATCCTTTGATTCATTATTAACAAGTACAATGACTCATAAGTAATTAACTCCTATTCTTAGTGCTGGCCCATTGTTTAGGCTGGCGTTTTAGTTTCCTGCATTATTACGTTGATAGTCTTGCAATGTTTTATTTAGTTGTTTTGACCAAAAACTCGGATGGTAATTATGTTTTTATGCAACTAAGTTGTAATTAATCCATAACATTAAACCTAGGAAGGGAAACCCGCACCTTTAAGAAGTGAGACACTTTATGTTTACCTGCTGCTGGTTTCATAGTACAATACTCTTAAATCCTTTCTTGGAACTGAGCCACAGCGAGAGCACTTAAGGGATTAGTTCACCCAAAAACAAAAATTCGGTCATTTACTCTCCCTCATGTCTTTCCAAACCCATATGACTTACTTTCTTTTGTGAAAAAGCAAAGGAAATCCGCTGCTGCTGGTTTTTTATTTTCCATGCTGTTTGAAAGAATAGGGATTTGAACTCGGGACGCCCGCTGCGCAATGGCGCTATATGTCGGCATGCTACCCATGAGGCTATCGGTGGGGTGACGAGCCATTCTCTGATAGACTGATAGACTTAGTTAACTTTAGCCGCATTTAACCGCAAAACTTGCTAACTAGCACTTTATTAGGAACAGAGATTTTGAAAAAATCATTAAAAAACCCTTATACTCACTTCTGTAGGTGATAATGATAATGAATTGATAATAATGATTAATGATTTATTCACAAAGAATTATGCTTTTATGCACATGCCAAGGAGAGTTGATTGAACAATGTCTTAATATTTGGTCTGTTCTGCAAAGAAGACTTAAAATGTTTTTCATACTTTTGTTGATTGTAACTGCATGGAAAACAGTCTTCAAAATGTCTCATTTTGTATTACATGAAAAAAATAAAGTTGGGTTTAAACAACATGCAAGTAAAAAAATGTTGACAGAATTGTCATTTTTGGGTGCACTATCCCTTTAAGTACGTATGTAGGGTAATAATATGCTTTTAAATCTAAAGTAAAATACAAAAATGCTTTTCTAGCCCAATTTGGCTCGTCTTTGTTCCCGAAGCAGCAGAACACCATCATGACATCTTACACTATCTATTTCAGTCATCATAAACCCGAACAGTAATTGCATATTCAAATCTTGTTAAGAGGTTTATCTGATTTCATGTCTTTTTCTGTTGTTTTGTTTCAAACCCCTCCCGTACTAAGATGAAGCCCTAAGATACAAGGGATTATCGCTTGCTATCAGATGAAGAACTACGGCAACAGACAAAAAAAAAACATTCAGATAACACTGTAAGCCAAAAATGTACGCACACACACATGATTTTGTAAAAGCAAGCGATCAGAAATGAACATCCTAATCTTTTTGGCATCTTTGGCAATCTGTCGCTTTCCTGTAAACACAGACCTCTCATCACTTTGTTTTCGGGTTTATGATTTCAGGGCAGTTGCGAACACTTGATCTGATCTCAATCTGTTGGCGGAGACCTTTGCTTGTCGTGTGAGGGTGGATGAAGGTGTCTCATCAGAGACGATCTCTCGCGACCCTGTTTTGAAATCAGGCTAAATCAACAGACCCCATTCGACGGCGTAATCTCCTCACTAGCCTTAGCGCTTTGTAAAATTGGAGCATAACAAGCTTTTCCGTTAATACCCTGTGAGAACGTCTTCTCTTTCTTGGAAGCGGCGCCAAAGTTCTAATAAGATATCATTGATGTTATTCATTCTGTTTGGGTTGTTTGGATTCATTTTGCTCTTTCTTTGGACTCATTCCAGGTAAATAAATGCAGACAAGAAAGCAAATAAGCATTTAATTTATCTCTATCCCCTAAAGACAGAAAATTCCTCTCTCTCTCTTTCTCTCTGATGACACTCTCCGCTATTTCTTTTTTGTCATCCGGAATGAACCTGGTGTCTGAACATGGCAGTTTTCACATTTGACGTTGTTGCTGTTATTGCTTTCTTTTTTATTTTTTTTACCACTTAATTTTTTTTTCTCTTGCCACCCGGGTGTCTTCTGGGACTCTGCCACATATGCTCCCAAATAGATTTTAATTACGATCACACTGTGCGCTTTGTCTGGGCACTGTGATTAATAAGGAAGGAATCAGGGCCTAATTGTTCATGCGGGCGGATGAGCATGCCAGAGATGGAGAAGAGGGGTAGAGGGAGGTTGTTGTCCGCAGTGACCGGTGTCCCACGAGGCTCCACTTGGCATCATGTTCCCGTGAAAATTGGATTTGTTAGTCGACGGCGGCTATCCTCCATAGAAAAGTGTGGCTGCTTCCCTCCCTAGAGCTGGCAAATCAAGTTTTCATCAGCAGGAAAGGATGTAGTCGTACCATCCTCTCATAAATCCTTCCATGTATTTACTGAGAAGGGCCGAGGGGCGGGGGATCTGTGTTTCTGGGACGGTTAGCGCTCATGTGGAGTAATTACTGGAGTGTTTCTGCTATGTGGGAAACTGGGAAGCTGGAATGTTGGTTCAGGAGCTTCTACATGGATATGCATGACCTCACTCTTAAAGAAGTTCACTTCCAGAACAAAAATTTACAAATAATTTACTCACCCCCTTGTCATCCAAGATGTTCATTTCTTTCTTTCGTCAGTCAATAAGAAATGATGTTTTTTTGAGGAAAACATTTCAGGTATTTTCTCCAAATAGTGGACTTCAATGGTGCCCCCAAGTTTGAACTCAAAATGCAGTTTAAATGCAACTTCAGATGGCTCTAAACGATCCCAGCCGAGGAAGAAGGGTCTTATCTAGCAAAACAATCGGTCATTTTTGAAACAAATTGACAATTTATATACTTTTTAACCTCAAACGCTCGTCTTGTCTAAGTCTGCGTGAACTCCGTTTTTTTTTCCGGTTCAATACGTTTAAGACAGTTCGGGTATGTCAAAAAACTCCCATCTCGTTTTTCGCTGCAGAAGTACCGACCCAGTGTTTACAAAGTGAACATACAAAGAAGATCAAACGTCCTTTACAAAAAAATGGTAAAACAGCGATGTAGGGCGATTTTGACATTGAAGAAGAAAACGAGACGGGAGTTTTTCAACATACCCTAACTGTATTGACGCGGATTACACATGTGCAGCGCAAAGAGATGAGACAAGATAAAAGGTATATAAATTGTCATTGTTCCACTAGATAAGACCCTTCTTCCTCAGCTGGGATAGTTTAAAGTCCTTTGAAGCTGCATTTAAACTAAATTTTGGAAGTTCAAGCTTGGGGGCACCATTGAAGTCCACTGTATGAAGAAAATACCTGAAATATTTTCCTCAAGAAACATAATTTTTATTGACTGAAGAAAGAAAGACATGAACATCTTGGATGACAAGGGGGTGAGTAAATTATCTGCAAATTTTTGTTCTGGAAGTGGACTTCTCCTTTAATATTTGAGGCTTCAAAATCTTAAACCCCATTCACCGCCAGAACATTTATATATGTGGGTCATTCTATAATTAGGGGTACATTTTAAATTTGACAATGTGAAGAAAAAAGTTTTCCTTTTTCCCAAAAACCCAAACATGATCTTACATAGCTGCTTTGAAATCTATATTGTATAATATGGTATATAAATAAAGGTGATCTGTAGGAATATGTGCATAAAATACCATGTATGTTACCTTTACTGGTTAACACAGTTGACAGGTAACTTAGTTGACATTTCTAATGTTTTGGGCCCTATACTCAACATGGAAGCCTAGAACTACTGAGCATATGGTGTGTTTAGAAATATATTTTCATAAACAAAACATAAGTTTTAGTTAAACTGTCTTGTTAAAATTTGCAGTAACAATACTTGTGTAACACTGTTGACGGTCAATTAATCCACTCTTGACACACATCTGCTAGTTTAACCAATATTAGAGGAAAGAGAGAAAATAACTTCGTGTTTCATCCATGTGCTTCTACAGGAAATATCATCATACTGTGCAAATTTTGCAAGAATTGGACAAACTGTTCCTTTTTGGAGGGTTTCTAGTGGGTAACTTAGTTGACGATGGTTTTTCGGACACAAATATAACGTTATATGACAATAAACACTTATTATTTTTGAACCACACACCCAAATGTCTTGATAACTTAATCTAAGTGAAGGCAAAACTATGAAATTAATTTCAACAGTGAACTGTGGCCACTGACATCGCCATTAATTTGCAGACAATGTTTGAGTTAGCATTCAATTCACTACAGAAACTACATGAAAAATATTGCCCAAAATGCAATTTCTGATCTTTAGAGCATATTTTAAGTGCTAAAATGTAGATTTCAGTGACGATAATATTTGGCTGGCATGATGTTTGTGAATAAAACGCATTCTATAATGTATAGAATTGCAGTTTTGGTTATGAGTTTTGTTTCCATTGATTTCTATCATATGACATTGTAATGACATCAAAGTGAGTAAATCATGACAGAATTTTCAACTAAGCAAAAACTTGTCTTAGAGGCTGTTCACATACACTAGGGAAAAGAATACAAATAAAATAAATACACTGAAATTTTGGCATAAACAATTTTCACTCAATTTTCAGAGATTTCTAGTAAATTTCACTAATGATCACAAAAAAATGGCAAGTAACAGTGAAATAAATGTGGAATTTTAAAGTAAAAAACAAGAAAGAAATATTTTTTTTCTTGTAAAATGTACTACAATTAATTAGTTACTACAATAACAAAGCATTAATTGGATACATTTTTTTTTATTTGTTTACTTATTTATTTATTTCCCCCTAGTGCAAAATGCATTTTTGAATTAAAAAAAGAAGCAGGACAATGGGGTTTTTTAAGCTAAACTTGTGTTTAACTTCACTGCTGCATTTATAGAACTTGTCTCGTGTGTGTGATGCTGTGAAAGATGCGAGACGTGGTGGCAACAGTCAAACACATCCGTCTAACACGTTTACATAGACGCAATTGAGAAGTAGTGCAGCTGAATGCAAAAAAGCATTCTGTTTCAACGGCCTCTTGTTCACTATACCTGCATTCTAGTTTAACCATGCACTTAAATGTTGAACTTTGAATTACAGTATGTGCGGTTGGTGAATAAAGCAGAGGTTTTTGCAGTAAAACACTGTGTACAAATGTGGCTTAACTGTTTTCAAAACTGAATTCACTTTGAGTATTGTATTTTATTGATAAAAGCTTTATTGGTGTTTTAATATTTGTCTTAAAGGTAGAATGAACATTAGGTTTGAAAACTTTTCTTTATCATTTTTCAAAGAACTTGTGAAATGAATTTCCTTTTTGGCTGATATCGCCAGTCCCTTTTACATCAGTGTTTTTCTTCATGCTTACTGAAGCTTTGTTACAATTTTTCTGCCTTTTGAACGAAGAATTTTCAGGAGCATGTGCTTATTCATTCTTCTAAAGACTCAAAAGAACAGTCCAATAGTATTGCTATCAGTTCATTCATGTACATCAGATGCTTCTCCAAATGGTCATTTAATTCTCTTACTGCCCACTGGCTTTCACAATTCACAAAGATCTTTCTAATAAAGAAGTTTCTTAAGATAAATTCCAATAGGTTTATAAGAAAGTTCCTTAATGCAATTTTTGAAAAAATCTTAAGTTCTCAAACATTAAGAACATTAAGAACATCTTTTTTTTTTTTAATTAAGAAGAAAATTACAGTCTTTAGTGGTAACTGATTAAATTAATGGTGGCTCTTGCTGAACTCTCAGTGATCAACTCAATGAAAAACTCTTTAAATGCTGTCTTTTTGCACAGCCTGCAGATTACCGTAATAATCATAATAAGCATGCGTACTGTTTTCTTCGCGACCACCTTGACAGGTGTCCAGCACTCAGCTTTAAGTTTTTAAAGTGCCATGATTTTTGAATAATTACTTTTAAAGAGCCAGTTTCAAAGAGGAAGAAATCCGTTTCATTCATGTATATGATGACTTTTTGCGCTCTGTCTAAAGTGAACACATCCAGTGTATGGGTGCTTTCATACTGTATGTGCTGAATGCTGCCAAAGATTGTCATATTTATGGGCTGAAATTAAAAACAAGCTCCCTATTTAACTTTTTTTTTAGTAAAGTTGAGGCTACTGAATTTTAAAGGAGAACTCCACTTCCAGAACAACAATTTACAAATAATTTACTCACCCTCTTGTCATCCAATATGTTCATGTCTTTCTGTCTTCAGTCGTAAACAAATTAAGTTTTCTGAGGACAGCATTTCAAGATTTTTCCATATAATGGACCTCGTTGGTGCCCCAATTTTGAACTTCCAAAATGTAGTTTAAATGCAGCTTAAACGATCCCAGCTAACGAAACGATCGGTCATTTTTTTTTCCAAAAATGAAAATTTGTATACTAAGCACAAAAGCTTGTGTAGCACAGGCTCTGGGATGCGTGTCCACGACTCTACGTACTATTGAATCACGTCGAAAGGTCACACGGAACGTAGGCGGAACTACAGACCCAGTGTTTACAAAGTGAACATGCAAAGACTAAGGAAGTGCAAGTAAGTCAAACGCTGTTTTCAAACAAAAAGGTACAACGATGGCGGACGATTCTGAAGTTGTAGGAGAAAATAAGATGAAGTTTTTTGCCATGCTCTACCTTTTTGAGCCGGAGTACACAGACGATGAACTTACATGTGATTCGTAGTGTAGTGGACGCGCATCCCAGACCTAGCGCTACACGAGCTTTTTTGCCGAAAAGTATACAAATTTTTATTTAAAAAAAAAAAAAAGACAGATCATTTCGCTAGATAAGACCCTTCTTCCTCGGCTGGAAACGTTTAGAGCCCTTTGAAGCTGCATTTAAACTGCATTTTGGAAGTTCAAAATCCTTGCACCAATGAAGTCCATTATATGGAGAAAAATCCTGAAATGTTTTCCTCAAAAACCATAATTTCTTTATGACTGAAGACAGAAAGACATGAACATCATGGATGACAAGGGGGTGAGTAAATTACTTGTAAATTGTTGTTCTGGAAGTGGACTTCTCCTTTAAATGTAGCAAAAAAGTTGCATCACACATAAGTGTATAAATGTTTTGTTGTTGTTGTTTTTAGAAAAGGACCGATCATTTTGCTCGACAAGACTCTTACTCCTTGGCTGGAGACAGAAAGACATGAACATCTTGGATGACATGGGGTGAGTAATTTATCAGAAATTTTTAATTCTGGAGTAAACTAATCCTTTAAGTTAGAAAATAACAGTTAAAAAGAATTTTATTCTTAAGAATGTTTTGTGAATCCAGCCCCAGGGTCTGAAAAAAATGGCTGAGAAAAAGTAGAAATCCTGTGAATATCTAGATTACTAAGGGCGAAGACATAAAAAAGCTATGCAATGAAAAAAAAAAAATCTAAAATCTATAACAGATGGCTTGCTACTCAAGCTCTGTTTTGGGCCCGACGCTCAGTACACACACTGTGAAACAGAGCAAGATGATAATTAGATGAGGGAGATAAATAAAGCTCATCTTTTGTGAGATGACAATGTTGCTCGCCGCTGCCGTCCCAGAATTCTGTGCTCTCCCGCCATGCCTCTCAAAGCGAATAAAGGACAATAATGGACACACACAGCAGAGGAACTCTGATGGCTGACAGAAGCAGAGGCTAATGCGCAGTTCACATGCTCCTCTGTTCTGCTGATGTATAAGCTCAGTGTGAAGTCATACCTTCATTACTGAAGTGCAGAGATCATGGAGCTGAAGCAGGAAATGTGATGGCTCCAAACAATGCTGCTCTGTCTATGTGTGTGTGCTTTTGTACATGAGTTTAAAAATCTTCAGTAAGTCACCATCAGTGTCAGAAGCCGAAGTAGTGATGCAACTTTTCGTAAAAAATTTTTACTTCTGTTGTTCATAACACATATGACTTTCTTATGGAACTCTTTTCCACCTGCAGTTAAAACAGGTTATTGTGATTAGAAAACTTAAAATAAGAAAAAAGTTGCGTTGTAAGGTATAAAGTCTGAGTAAACCTGATCTCATGACGAAAACGTACCTGTAGGAACTTAGACAAGACGTGAAATACGTACCAGTAAAAACTGGTGTTTTCAACACAAATGAACACGAGAGGCGGTAAAACAGTGAGCGCCTGTAATCGTTTTCGTATGCAGCTCCATATGTTTCACTTTCTGTATGTAACAAGCTTGCTTGGCAGCTCAGCTGGTACAGAATTGGATTTGGGAATGAAATCCTTGGGTACGAATCTCGTGAAAAACATGACTCATGATGAAAAAGCTGAAAGATGAGAGATCGAAAAACAAGCTAAAATGGCATGCTCGCAATTGCGTTTTACATCACATTCACTTTTGTTCATACTATTGGGTAGGTTTAGGTGTAGTGCAGATGGTATGTTATTTTAAAACGTCATGGAGCATTAGAGTTACAGCGCTACAGTTATATTTCAAGTCAAAACTGGGGTTTCGCATACAAAACCAACATCACATAAACGTACCATATGTACACTTTAGCGCCACTCAGTGTACATTTCACATCAAATATATGTTAAAAAACGTACATGGCGGTATGTATTTTGCATCTTGCATCAAGTTCCCACAGGTACGTTTTCGTCATGAGATCAGGTTGTATAAAGTTGCATCTCTGTGATATACAGTCACATTCTGAGATGTAAAGTTGCATTTGTGAGATACAAAGCTACATTATGGGATATAAAAAATGAAAATAAAGAGTTAAAGACCCATTGACTTTAGACATGGTAGCATTCCAACTTCACAGTCCTGGGACAGTAGCAATAAGCAGCACAATGTATTCATGGCATCCCTTATTGAAGGAAGTATTTCAGATAAATGTGTATTCTCATGTTTTATTCAACCTTCAAGAGCTGTTGTAAGAGCTTTATGATGCATCACCGCCATTAGTATGGGAAACCGTAAGCAAGGTCGAAACCTCTTGATCATTCAGAAATGAAGAGGCTATAAACAGACAATATTTGGCTGTTTGTAAAGGCAAAATATTTTCATACTTGGTGTAATTACAGTTTAAACCCTGTGATAAAGAGAATATAGCAGAAATATTAAAGGCTAACTTCAAGGATGTTATATTCAATTTGTAAACAACTCACCCCCATATCATCCAAGATGTTGATGTCTGTCTTTCTTCAGTTGAAAAGAAATTAAGGTTTTTGAGGAAAACATCCCAGGGTTGAAGCTCCAAATAGCGGTTTCAATGCCAGCTGAGGAATATGTATCAAAACGATCGGTCATTTTCTAAAAAAAAACATTGTAATGACAAATGATCGTCTTGCACTAGCCCTGCGTCCACAACTTCACGCATTACGTGGTCTCATTGGAAAGGTCACACATGACATAGACGGAAGTAGTGACCCAGTGTTTACAAAGCGAATGTCCAAAGTATTTAGACAAAGGACTAACCACACGTGACCTTTCCAACATGATTATGTAATGTGTGAAGTTGTAGCTTCACAGAACTGGTGAAAGATGAGCAGAAAATGACCAATCGTTTTGCTGGATAAGACCCATATGCCATGCCTGGGATCGTGTAGAGCCCTTTGAAGTTGCACTGAAACTGCAATTTGGACCTTCAACCTGTTAATCTCTATTAAAGTCCACTATATGGAAAAAAATCCTGGAATGTTTTCCTCAACCTTAATTTTTTTTTCGACTGAAAAAGAAAGATGTGAACATCTTGGATGACATGGGGGTGAGTAATACAGTTGGTATCTTATAAAGGATCTGTGTAGTCCTTATGTTCAGTATTAGTATTCCACACCATCCTTTCTTTGTTTTCTTTTTATTTTGCTGTTTATATTTTGATTTTAGTATGTGAAATTCTGTGAAAATGGTGTCTCATGAGTGTCATTATTTTCCAGAAAACCTTGGCATGTCTGTGCATGTCTTTGCACATCTGTGTTAAGATTTAATGAAGGCTTGACATTGGAGGGCTTGCAATATTCCAGAAACATCTCACTTTAACACAGAGCTGTCTAGATGAACCTGTTTACCAGACATTGACCATCAGTCTACATGTTGATTCTGATGGTATTCGCATGTACAATTTCAGGGTCTGTTAGTCAAACAATGGTGATGGATGAATGCAGCATGACAGATATGGAACTTGAGTGCTTTGAACAAAAAAGATATTGTTTTATATGGGGGTAAATACAAAGTTTGTTGTACATGCCAAGACCTTGTTAAGTCATAAATGATCAATGGCTCTTAGTTGTACGTTTATTAAAGGGGTCATTGGATGCAAACTTCACTTTTACTTGTTTGAACATTAATGTGTGTTGGCAGTGTATGTACACATCTATCCTATAATGATAAAAATCCATGTAGTGGTTTTTAATTAATCTGTAAAAATAATATCCCCTTTTTCAAATCGAGCCGTTCTCAGATGCCTGTCGTTGTGGCGTCACACCAACAGAGGCCACTCCCACGATAGCTGATTGACATGAGCATCTTACCTCAGATCAGCTGTAACAGTCCGACCTCCATTGTTTCGATGCCGGAGTAGGGATGTAAGTTAGACAAGAATATCTCTGATTGAGGTGTTGTGTTGCTGGATGTAATAATGAACATAGTGGTCATCATTTACTCCTGACATCTGAGCTGCTGAAGATGCAGTGGATTACATTTGTTTGTGAAGGGAATGCGTCTCCCGATCTACAAAAATGCGTCTATATTTGCGCAAATCGTTCGTGATCCAGCTTCACTTACAGCAGGAGTGAGTATAAAGGTTTTTTTTTATGAATCTCTGTAATCACCTTTCCTAATAACGTGCTAGTTAGCAAGTTTCGTGGCTAAATGCGGCTAAAGTAAACAATATCTCAGAGCAGCATGTCACTCCACAGAGAGAAAAAGAGGGGTGGGGCGAGTAGAGCTCATTTGCATTTAAAGGAACAATCCCTCAGAATGTAATGATTTTTGTTGAGCTCATTTTGACAAGGTAAAAAGGGTGTTGTTTTACACAACCATTGAGAATTTTTAACCAAAGTATATTATAGACTTTTCATTAAGACCCTAAAGAATCAACTTGTGGAAAATGGGTATCCGATGACCCCTTTAACCATTTATATGGTAGCGTACTCCTAAAAGGTGATTAAATAAACATGATATGCACATTTAAGAAGTATATTTTGTCAACTTTTTTTTGTGTCTTTCAGGTAAATAGACCGAAGATGGCTCAGTTTGCATTTAGGGTAAATAAGGACTGTGTTTTAATTTGCAGATTAGCTGTTTCTTTAAATATGAAATCCAGGAAAAAGTTGGATAAAAGTGGTAAATGCAGTCAGTGGCTTCTTCAGCATCATTGCAGGTTCCACCCATTTTCCTCACCATGTGCGTTAGAATGGTCTCCATGGTTCTCATAATAACTAATTAAACCATCCTTTGACCTTCCAAATACTACAGCACACAGTGAAATTTGATCATAAGTCTGACGCCAACCCCCTATGTCCAAAAGTCCATTAATTACCCCGTAGCTTTTCTCCCCAGCCCAGAGGAAGGTGACATAGTTTAGCTCTCCTGCTAGGCCCTGCTTTGAATTAAGTCTTTGGGAAGACCTTGCAGATCCCTCTCGCCATATTGCAATTAATCAAACAGCGTTAATTATCTCATTATGAACCAGAGATGGATGCCTACGCCACGTTGGAGGGTGAGCGGAAAGAGCGAGAGACACAGGGGGCATGAGTGTGTATACAAGAGAGAAAGAGAATGAGAACGAGATGGAGACATGAGAGCAAGTCCCATCTGAAGCGTTGCAGAGATGCGTGTTATTCTTTATCTTATTCGAGTGGGGACGTGGTGCCGTGTCCAGAGTGGAAGTGATGTCATCAGTGTAAGCAGACTGATCCGCTTCTCTAGTTTCATTGCCACAAGCCGTGAGAGATCCCTCATCATCATCCTCACAGCATGCTCTCGTTCTTCACTCCCGCGCTTCTCCAGCACAGCTGGCCCGCACCACATGCTCGCTCATTCACATGGAGGATTAGACTCTGTGCAAATCCGTCTCCACTGGCTTGGACTTTCATTCAGATACTCCTTTAAGACACTGTGCCCATAGGAAAGACAAATCACAAATAAGATCTCTCATAATATCTCAGTTGTTTCCATGAGATTGAACAGAACAATTCACCCAAAATTTAATTCTGTCATTATTTACTCCCCATGATCTTGATTCAACCCCATATGGTGTTATTTTTATTACACAAAAATAGAATTTTGAAGCAGTTCTTTCCAAACAATATATCTCAAGTTTCATATGAATATTCCATAAACAGGTCGAAATTTATATCAAAATTCACTGATAATATTCTGCACTGCTGCAGGTCTCAAACCTGTCTAAAATCAAAAGTTGACAATATGTATTCTTTCGGTTCATTAATAATCTCAAAGTCACAAACTGCTCACATTAGATACCGAAGTCTAGGTTTTAATATGAATAAATATATTTCTCATCAGATTCTACCAAGAACAAATGATCTGGACTGTGCAATCTACAATAATTGCATAGCAGTTTGCATAGAAAACTTTTTGAATTTGAAGATCAGGGTAAATTTAACTTATTTTGTCTCCTTTATGTACCTTCTGTAGCTTCAGAAGGGCAGTACTAAATGAAAAAAATATGATATTTAGGCAAATAAGAAAAATGTACACATCCTCATTCCATTCAAAAGTTTACACCCCCTGGCTCTTAATGTGTTGTGTTTTCTTCTGAAGCATCAGTGAGCATTTGAACCTTCTGTAATGGTTCCATATAGTTCCATATAGTCTCTCAGTTGTCCTCAGTGTGAAAAGATGGATCTCAAAATCATACACCAAAACCAAAGAATTTGTGGGACCTGAAGGATTTTTCTGAAGAACAGCAGGCAGTTTAGCTGTTCAGGGCAAACTAGGAACTCATGAACAACTATCACTAGACAAAAAACACAGCTGTCGTCCATTCAGGTAACAATACAGTATTAAGAATCAAGTGTATGAAAACTTAGTTCAACTATTTTTTTTTTCTTGTGGACTACATGTAAACATCTTTTTGTATGATCCCTCTTATTTTGGTAAAATAATTAACATTTTGCAGAGTTGGCAAGGTGTATGTAAACTTTTGACTTCAACTGCATTTCTCTCCCAATTCAGACAAGATGACTTTTTTTCAATAGAAGAACTGTTATTATGGATAGAAGACTTGCTTTTTTGTTTATAATGTTTTGATGGACATGTTTCTTACAAACACACAGCTTCTGATGGTGCCCATTCACTGCAGAGGATTGATTAGTGAGCAAGTGATGTAATCCTAAATTTCTCCAAATCTGTTCTGAAGAAGAAACAAACTCATCTTGGATAGCCTGAGGGCAAGTACATTTTCATCATATTTTCATTTTTTGGTGTACTATTCCTTTAATGTTAAAACTACCCAGCAAAATTAGGATCTTAGAGTCTGTGCAGTAAGTGGATGGACTGAACTCACTGCACAAACTAAAGTTGAAAACTAGAACATTTTGAGGAATATGTCTGCCTTGCAAACACTGTCTTGAAACGTAAAATGAGCAATAACATTTCCTCAGGGTGTCTGATCTCTTGCAGAATGATCTCTTGCAAAATGCAGGAGGAGACATAAATTAACGCCTCGAATCGCGGTGTCACGGGTGAGAAGTCTTGCTGTTTTTTATTTTTCTTTAAAATAAGTCAGTTCCTTTTAGATAACACGCATCCAAATGATTGTCTCCTCTATGGTAGTCAACTGCATTCACACACACTGCGGTCTCACTATTCGGGCGCTGGTATTTTTTAATGCCGACTGCCATGCTATTGGTGAGAGAAATACAAAGCCGACGATGATCAAACAGAATCCGATAGTGAACTTTGTAACCTAAAAATCTTTATGAGCACATTAGACGTCCCTTTTCATAAATTATATATGGAACACATAATTGCGCTCACAAAATCGTGGCATGATCAAAGTTTCAGAAGTTGAAGAAATGAGTGTGCCTGTACAACTACAGGAATGTGTCCTATTATTTCAAGATACAGTTAATTCGTTCCACATTAGAATTTGAAAGATTCCAGTGGCAGAGTATCTGTATAATTTCATTCTTAAATGAGGAGAAGCTAATTACTTTGACAAGGTTATTTTACCAGCGTCTTTTAAGGCGTCAGTTCTCTACCGTTTACTGATCCGCCCTCTGTAATCTGTACCGAAAACCCGAAGAAAAGGTATTAAAGAGCAGTTGGTAGAGGAGGCTTAATCCCTCTTAAACATCCTTAATGTCTTCTCAAGTGGGACTTCCTCAGGAGGAAAAGAAGAGTACTTTTCAGTTAATCTGTAAATCAGCTTTGCCGCGAAGGACTGCAGCTCGTGGCTTTGGCTCCAGGAAATAACTTCTCTCACCTCTTGAGTGGTGTTCCTTTCAACTTTCCTGTGAAATCTCTTACCTTGCGCTCACAAAAGCGTGCAAATGTATGTAGGAAATGTATGTGGAGAAAGACTTGAGCTGTAAGCTGTAATGTTCCATCATGAAGAATCTGTTTTGTTCTTGATCTTTAGAGATAGTTAAGTAGATTTACATGAGTAAGAGAAGCCATTCCTGTGTGAAGTAATCATTATCTTTTGCTGATATTGGGATGATTGTGAGTGTTATATTGATTTTTATATACAGTCCAATAAACAAAAGCAAATATTACATTAAAGGCAGGATTAGATTAGATTTTAGATGCAGTATTACCAGTTTAGTCTTTTTCATGCTCTGCCAACGCAAATATTTCTAAACAAAGCCAAGGCATAACCGTTTCATGTCTTAGTTCGATTGATTCAATGACTCATTCATTTGAATGAACTGAATGAATGAATGATTCAGTGACTCACTCACAGACAGTGGCTGCGTCTATAATTGCACACTTCCCTAGTATATAATCCGAATACCATGTTCAGAGGGGAAATAACACACTACAAAGCCCCTGAAGGGAATAAATACGAGATAGGAGGAAATGTATTTCAGTGCTTTCTCTCTCAATTATATCGTTGGGTAACTATACTGTATATAAATATAAGTCGCTATTAATGGGTAACTATACTGTATTTAAATATAAGTTGCTATTAATATGCGGGGCGTTAAAGTCACTTTTGAATGTGCGTTCGCTGTTTACTTTCACTTTCTAGATTTGCGATCACACATACTCTACATATACTACAGCGCGGCTTACTTACCACATATTTTACAAGATTAGATGTTTGTTAGTATTGTATATCGTCCTATTAGTCATCTCTCCTTACTCTGTTTATGTGGTTATATGTTTTAAGTGAAATTTTATGCACTGTAATGTACTATTTTATGTGAGATTCTGAAGTGTGCATTTGATGGACACTTTGCTGTACCATGAAGCCACGGGAGAGGATTTGTGAATGGCAGTGAAGCGACTCAACTGATACAGGTACACTCTCAGAAAAAAAGGTACAAAAGCTGAGGCACTGGGGCGGTACCTTACCAATTGTGAGTGCCCTAGCGCCGACTCTGCTGAGAGTGTAGGTGACATGACAACAAAAGACAAATGTAGCCTAGTACTTTACTTAGTAATAACAAATAGGGCTGCCCCCTAATAGTCGACTAACCATTAACCGACAAGAAGAGGCTTGGTATTCGTCACTTAGTCGGTGAAAAAAACGGTGCGGTCACTTGCTCTTAAAATACTGTGTCATTTTTGGCCATACAGATAAAGTCAATACATCTTTAGAATCTGTAAAGACTCTGTTTATTTGTGTGCAGTCAAAATAACAACGAAATGTTGCGCTTTTGTAAAATAATTAAAGCAAACAGGATGCACTTTCTGCCATCTCGGTCTATGTGAATTTTACCGTGTCACTTTGAAACTCTGTGTATAGCCTACTTGCCTCACTTTTCCTTACAAATATATCATATAGAGAAAAAAAAATATATCTATAGAGAGTGAAATTTCTACTTTTAAATGAACCAGTTCAAATAGAAAACAGATATTCTCAGATTACGTAATCCGTATGAAACATGCATACAGATGCATCACTAGTCGGTGTCGTAAACTTCATCTCTTAAGCTGAAACAAAGAAAGCACTAGTTTATCAATAAATTATTAAAATGTTAATGCAGTCTACTTGCTGTTTTTCCCAGACACATTCATAATATCTGCCGTTGCGCTGTTGCAAGGTATTAATAAACGTGCGACTAACAGTCAACTAATGCTTAAAAAGAAATTACTACTAGTCAACCAGAAAAATCTTTAGTCAAGGGCAGCCCTAATAACTGAAATACCTACGAAGAGAGAATACGATTTGAGACTTGTTTAGTTTCTAAATAAATTAGTGTTTTGTAGAAGTCAATTGAATGAATGATTCATTGGCTCACTCGTAAAGACAGACACTTGTCGCCACCTATTGGTGTTACAATGTAAATTTTCGATTTCTTGGTCCCCCTACACTCTTTAACATCTGAAGAACCTTTCTGTTTCACAAAAGGTTCTTTGTGGCGAAAGAAGGTTTCTCAAATTATAAAAAGGTAAGAAAGAGATGGTTCTTTAAAGAACCTTTGACTGAGTGGTTTTTTGTGGAACCAAAAATGGTTCTTCTATGGCATCGCTGTGAAGAACCTTTTAAAGCACCTTTAGTTTTAAGAGTGTAGTGTTGTGTTGTTCCTGGCTTTCTGCATATAATTTTCTGAAGGATAACAACAGCTTTATTTTTTATCAGTATTCATTATGATTACAGTCTGATCTTAGTTTTTCAATATTTCAGTGCCAAATGTTTTGCAAAGATTTTGATTTATATTTTACAGCAAATGTTTGACTTGTGTATGAGCATTGTTTCACACGTTTACAAGTTTTAAAGGCACAAATCAGAAACATTCCATTTAATTCTAAGGGTCTGAGAGAGAGCATGAATTGGGAAGGAAAAACAAGATTATGACTGTTTTTGGTGTGAGAAAATAAACTACATAAGTAGACCTCAAGGGAAAAATAAGTAATATAAAATTGTATGATATGACCCCTTTAAACCTATGCTACTAATAATGATGCAGGCCTACAGCGTAACTGTAAGAAGTGAATATTCCATCATATTCCGTGTGCACGTTTTTGTTTTAATGGAGTGTGTCTTGTTTTGGGTGACCTTTGGCAGTAAACGGGGTGTTTGAATAACTTGAGGGAATTGTGCAATAGCAGAGCTCCATCTTTCTCTCTAAAGCCATGAATAGCCCATGAGCTCTAACCGTGAATAACAGAACAGCTATTAGCCTGAATCATCCGGTACTGTAAATGAACAAAATTTTGGACTCCATCTCTCTTTACTCTCCTTTATATCAAAAGCAAATGTTGTAGTTTTATGTATCACCTAGATTCTTTAGTATAATGAGTGTTAAATAGATGAGGATGCTGGGAAAGTCTGCCATTTAACAAGCTTAATTGTGAGATGATGAAGTTGTAAAATGTGCAGCGTGCCATATTTTCACTTTCCGTGGCAGTACAATGATATAGTGATAAGATGCTAACACCTACATTATTGAATGACTGCTATAAAGTGAAATAGTGTTACCACAACTGTAACATCCAAAAAAACATGGAATCACCAGGATGCCATATCTAGAAACCCATGGTAAAACCACTGCCCGAGTAATATATAGTAATACCACAGCACTTTCTTGTTAGTGCTACTAGAGTGTTTGTGCTTTTGGAACCTGCACAAGATTCTCGGTTGAATGATGTACAGTACTGGTTGATGTGGGAAGAAAGTGCTTGTGCTTGTGGTTGTCTGTTTGCTGTCAGGCAGAAAGAGAGAGTGAGAGAAAGCAAACGAATGTGTTTCACGCTTGTTACATCAGTTCTGACTGACAACTGTGGTGGCTTACTCCACGATGAGGCCCAAAGCACGGGTTCTCCATCCTCACCTGTCAAAATGCATCTTTTCTGTCAGAATTCTGATTTACCTTAACCC